>NW_024468300.1:0-55696 GCF_002104995.1 Linderina pennispora | reverse complement strand
CGACACTCGAAGATATGGCCCCAGGCACGTCGTTCCAGCCTGTACTCAAGGACACGCTGGCCAGTGACCCCACCAGCGTCAAACGTGTTGTGTTTGTGTCTGGTAAGCTGTACTATGACCTGGCCAAATCCTACGATGCTACCACTAGCAACGTGGCCATTGTGCGGCTCGAAGAGCTTGCACCGTTCCCACGCGCCCAAGTGCTCGCGGAGCTGTCCAGGTTCCCGAACGCCGATCAGTATGTGTGGTGCCAGGAGGAGACAATGAACTCAGGGGCATACGCCTTTGTGCAGCCGCGCCTGCAGTCGCTGCTCCCCGAAGGAGCAGTCCTCAATTATGTCGGCCGAGACCCGCTGGCCGCCCCGTTACTGGAGTTTCCAAGGTGTACAAGGCCGAGCAGGCTGCTGTAATCAACGCCGCACTCGCATAGTCCGCATCTTGTCCCCCCCCCTGAAAGATTAGACGCATTCTCCTCACATTGAGTATATCCACTTCTCTATATGGCCTTGTCGGATCACTTCCGCGTTTACCAACACATATCGGGCAATTTGCCTTCGCGCTTGGCGAGGTTTTGCGCAGACACCGATATGTACGCCACCTATGCGCCACCAATACATTTACATCGCTTCCCATCTATGGTTTTCTGTGCTCTATGCTGTTGTCTGGTTGCTCTTGACCTTTAATCAGTGCAGCACAACCCGTAACTCCCCGTTGTTGCTTAACTGATACAGGGATATGCCGGTGTTAGAGGAGAAAGAAATGCCTAGTTGCATTTTATGAGCATTGCCAGATAGCCATCATATCTGCCTTGCCCAAGCTAAGGCTGGACGGCTTGCCTACACCAGCGACCCCCTTCCATACACCAATGGCCTTGATGGGAGTGCGTGGCGCCGCTTGCTGAAGAGCAAAGAATGGGCTTAAATTAGTCAATTCTACGCCCAGCTGCGTGCCTCGCACCCATTGCTCAGTGCAAGTTTGGCAATTGGGCAGATAGTTCGGCTGGTGGGAAGGTTCCTGGGGATATGCCACAGGAAGGTTGAAAATACACCAGATGTATTGCTGGCGCAGCTAGCAGGCTGAAAACAAAGCGCGCAATGGGCTAGCAGACAATACACATACAACAGAAGGCAGGCAGATAAACCGAGTACGAAGCCGTATGAGGAAAGTGGAAAGTTCAAGCCCTCCCTTTTGAATAGCTGGATTTAAATATAATGCTTGGCTTGTAACGGGGTTCGTTGGCTCACCTCCCTCTCTTTTACTTCTCTATTCTCCTCCTTTTTGCCTCCGCGCCCAATACTTTTCTTTTGGCAGTACTCTAACCCCTGGCGGCAAACAGCTTGGTCTACAAATCTAGTTGGTGATACCATCCGTTTTTGTTCCAGTCGACGTAGTCATGCTCAAGGCAGGAAAATTCGGCCCGCAGGGCGGTTCTGCCCCAGATCGTCCGTTCAGCGTCGCCTCTTCCGCTGCCTGTCGCCAAGAGCTATCCGTAAGGCTAGCAATCGCCTGCAGTCCATCCTCATTCTTGCTAACCGATACCACGAGGGTGCCGAATACGGAAATCTCGCGCCACCACAGGTCGAGCCCAAAGGATGTAAGTGCTGAACAGAAAATATGTCTCTGACACGCTCTTGCTGTCCCATTGGCCAGGCACGCAGAAAGAATGGAATTTCGGCAGCTGTAACTTGGTGCCCACTCTCCTTACATATATTAGTGCCCACTCTTATCCAATGGCCAGATTGGCTTCCACATTACTGCACCATGAACAAAAGTCGCTCAGACATATTTGGGCTCTACAAACCCCTGTGGTCTTGCATATTGTAGTCACTCCGGAAGAGTTGAGAAATCGTCAGCAGCAGCCTGAGCTGCTCCATCTTGTCAACGCATACCGTCGCCACGGACACCTAAGTTCGAACCTGGATCCTCTCGGCATCAAAGAAGGCAGAGTAAGTCAAATGTATATACCGGCACCTCTCTTCATCTGGTTGCACCGGCGCTCTGCCAGTAATGCTTTTCTGTGGAAGCCTCTGTCGACCTTGCTTACACTTCGCCTCCCCAATCCCACCAAACTCCGCTTCTTTCGTAGACTCATTGAGGAACTATCGAGTGGATTGTATGGCTTGAATGAGGAATCAAAGGCATACAACATTGAAGGTTGGTATATAGCTCGAATTCTTTCTTTAGCGCGCTGGACTAGAAGAAGTCGTGGAATCTGCTCCAAATGGACATGTCGAATGATTGCATTATTTATCGATATATAGGTGTTATTGCACCGTCATCTGGGCTGTCAAGACGCGCTGATCTGTCAGCAATCATTGAGGCACTGCAAAGGACGTATTGCCGGAACATCTCGTATGAGTTTGAGCATATCACGGTAAGTATGCCATGGGTACCTGCCGCATTGCAGTCGATAAAAGGTTTGCTACTACACCCAAGGTTCCTCCTTTTACCCCAATTGTAGAGCCCAGCTGTCAGGCAGTGGTTTGCAGGATACGTCGAGTCGCTCGACACAGCGGACATTTCCCTAAGGCGTGAGAGATTCTTTTGAGCACATGACAAAGGCCGAGGTAAGGCGTCTATTGCTTGTGTAGGCATACCATTTGAGTGACTCCTACTCTACAACAAACCCTCCATAGATATCACGCCTCACAATATTGTCTAACGGCATTGACTGTATTTGTAGGCGTTTGAGCAGTTCCTCCAGAAGAAGCTCCCCAACGTCAAACGCTATGGGCTCGAGGGCAGCGAAAGCATGGCGGTTCTTTTGGACCAGCTCATCTTTGAGGGATCGTGCGCTGGTATGGGTGACACAGTGCTTGGGCTCTCCCACCGTGGGCGGGTAACCCTTATGGCGACGATGTTTGGGTACAGCGAAGCTGAGGTGTTTCACAAGCTGCGTGGCGGTAGCGAGTTTCCCAACGGGTCGCCACATACGGGTGACTTTATTGTCGACTTGACCAAGCCTGCTGTCGTGACATTCCCGGAGACAAATATCCCCTATGAACATCGATATTGTGCACAATGCGTGCCACCTTGAATCAGGCTCGCCGGTTGCTCTGGGCAAGAGCCGCACAAAGGACGTCAATATTGCGAAAGCCCGCAGATCTGACAGATATACAATCGGCGACCATGTGCTGGCCATCAGTATTCATGGCGACTCTGTAAGTGCAAGAAAACTGGCAATGGCTGTCATTCTATAGCGTATATGGCTCATACTTGTTCCTCCATCCCCACATGTAGAGCTTCGCAGGCCAGGGAATTGTTGCAGAAACCCTAGGCATGTCGGGTCTTGCACATTTCACGAATGGTGGCACAATCCACATTGTCCTCAACAATCAGGTTGGGTACACAACACCGGCTTCCCATGCGCGCTCCACACGGTACGCTTCCGATATCGCCAAGTTTGCGGACATTCCCATCATACACGTGAATGGCGAGCATCCAGAGGTAAGAGATATTGACTCAATATGCGAATGACGACAGACGGCATTGGTACTCCAGGTAGATGCGGACAATATACTAACGTGTGCCTAATTGGATAGGAGGTTGCCCGTGCAGCTCGCATTGCCTTTGCATATAGGAGCAAGTTTAGAAAGGTTTTGTGCATGCGATAATGATAGTCTCATATGCGACAATGGCACTCATGAATATGAATAGCTGAATTTAATGAATTTGTTTATTAGGATGTTGTCATTGATATGTGGACATTCCGCACCCGTGGCCACAACGAAATGGACGAGCCCACATTTACTCAGCCGGCCATGTATAAGGCTATACATGGACGCAAGTCGATTCCAGCCCAGTTTGAGGAAAAGCTGATTGTAAGTGTGCATCCCCAACATCTTTGCGATCGCAACAACCTTCAGTCTATTTCTAATTATCATTCTTTGTAGAACGACGGCGTACTGACAAGCGACTATGCCAGTGCCTTCCGCAAGTCATATATCAATACGCTCAATATGGCATTTGTCCAGTCGCTCAACTGCAATCCAACTGAGGCGCCAAAGTCGCCAAGATGGAGAATGCTGAGTCCGCCGCGCAGCCTCCCCGTTGAGAAGCCAACCGGTGTTGATATCGGTACGCTGAAGGAGGTTGGTCTGCAGTCAGTTACTCCAGCCAAGGGGTGCAAGGTGCATCCGCGCATCGAGCGCTTCCACATCAAGCCGCGCGTGAAGAGGCTGAATGAGGACCAGCCAGTCGACTGGGCCACTGCCGAGGCGATGGCATTCGGCACGCTACTCAAGGAGGGGTACCATGTGCGACTTAGTGGACAGGACGTCGGTCGCGGTACGTTCAGCCAGCGACATGCAATGCTCGTATGTCAGGACACTGAGCAGATCAGCGTGCCCCTTGAATCTCCTGCCCGGCAAGGATGCAGGAAAGATCGAGGTTGTCAACTCGAATCTGTGCGAGGAAGCGGCGCTCGCATTCGAGTATGGCGTGTCAGTCGAGGATCCGTTCACTCTGGCAATCTGGGAAGCCCAGTTCGGTGACTTCTTCAACAACGCGCAAACCCAGATTGACGGGTATGTGACCTCAGGCGAGACCAAGTGGGGCCAGCAGAACGGCCTAGTGGTATTGTTGCCGCATGGCTTCGATGGCGGAGGTCCCGACCACAGTTCCTGCCGGCTCGAGCGCCACCTGTTGTTGTCAAACGACCCTGTTGACGGTAACCCAGGCCAAGCGATGCCTAATGTCTACATCGCATTCCCAACCACGCCTGCCCAAATGTTCCATCTGCTGCGGCGCCAGATGAAGCGCAACTTCCGCAAACCGCTGATCGTTGCCGGGCCAAAGACACTGCTGCGTCTTGCTCAGGCAGTCTCGCCGCTTAGTGACATGGGGACTGGCACCCAGTTCCAGCCCGTGCTGGACGACCCGGTTGTGCAGGACCCGCGGGCAGTCAGGCGTGTGATGCTGGTTTCAGGCAAGCTGTACTACGACTTGGCCAAACTCAGGAGCGAGCATCCGCTAGGTGAGCATGTCGCGATTGTGCGTGTCGAGGAGCTGTCGCCGTTTCCGCGCCAGCAGCTGTACCAGACGATCTCGCAGTACACAAATGCGACAGATTTCGTGTGGGTGCAGGAAGAGCCTCGAAACGCTGGTGCGTATTCGTTTATGGCCCAGCGAGTCACCCAGCTGCTACCGGAATATGCACCACAGCTTCGGTATGTTGGGCGTGACGAACACGCTGCCGTGTGCTCTGGCGTCGATTCCCAGCAGGCTGAGGAGCACGTGCGTCTGACGCGTGAGGCCTTTGAGGGCCTGCGGTCGCTGGTGGTTGACCTGGCTGCCGAGAGCAGCGCGTCTCAGATCCGCCACCGGCAGCTTGAAGACTCAGCACACTCAGCGGTCATGCCCACCATCGCGCATCGGTGGGGAGGGGGTGGCCGTATCCATGCTGCGCAGGGTGTTGCTGACCAGTGAAATGTACTTCAGTTAACGTCACATTTATTTTCAATATACTCTACCAGATATCAAGATAATAAACTACCAAAAGCCTGTCTCACGCCTGGGCATTCGCGTCCTCGCTTGGGTCATTGCCATCGTACAGCTTGAGAACATCATCGTCGTCGCTGTCGGATGCGTCGCTGTTACCCTTCCGCGCGGCCGATTCGTTGGAGGCGACGGGCTTGACAGGGTGCGGGAATCTGCATTTAGACCGGCTGCACCTGTTTTTCTCAACCCAATCAGGACACTCCCACACATGACGATGCAGGCACCTCGCCCCCTTCTCGCAGAAGCCAGCAAACACAAATGGGGCGGCAAATGGGCGCATTCGCGTTTGCCTTCACATGGAGGAACAGGCACGGATCCCGGGTGCACTTGTCGTGCTGGAAATGCGAACATACCGGCGTATTCATTGGCGACGGCGTGTGCGAGTTCCTGCACTTGCTGCTCGCAAACTTGCAGATACCATACATAAACTGGGGGCAGAGGCGCCGGCGCTGCTCTTTCTCCTTCTCCCTATACAAAAATGCGCAGGGTTATTGTATGTAGTGTGGAACCAGGCCACAAGTGAGGCTGCAGCTAAAAATACACACATGTCAGATTTTTGAAAAAAGGCAAAGTATACATACCGCATGGTTCTGTGCTCCTGGAGCACCCTGGTACGAACCAGGCTACTGCTGCCGGTACGAACATAACTTTCACTGCCAATGAGAGTGATCGGTGCATCGTCTGACGTTGCCTGCTGTGATCCATTGCTATCGGTTGCAGAAGACTCACCTGCGGCACTAGCTTCAGCAGACTCGCGAAGAAGCCTGAGCTTAGTGCTTGACACCAAATACTGCTTACCGTCCACCTCTATGGTGCCGCGGCTATTTACACTTGCAGGCGGTGCCTCTGTTTCCGCAGGAGGTTCCGCAGGAGGTTCCGCGAGCGGTTCAGCAGGGTTCTTGAGTGTCAGGTTGCGCCCTATTCTGCTAGGTCTGACCACAGTGCGACGGGGTGGACGGGGGGCAGGCGGGCGGATGCTTGCCTCGGAGCCACTGCCTACTCTGACCAGCTTGTTGCCAGAGCTCATGTACTGACTGGCAGCAGATGGGCTGTCAGCTCCTGGTGCTGACGAAGCATCGTTCTTCACTACTAGTCTCAGGTTGCGCGAGGGGCGAGGGTGATAAGAATGAGGGTAGGGGTGGTGCTGGTAGCTGGGCCGGGGGTTGGGTCGGTAGGCTGTTGGTGGGTGCTGCTTTGCAAGCGCGAGTTGCGCCTCTAGCCGCATAATCTCGTTCTTGAGGTCCTGGTTAGTTTGCATGTTAGAGTAGCACAAATGGAGAAAGGAAAAACAAAGGCAAGCGAAACAAACCATGAGCCCTGACTCCGGCGCGAAAGTCCCCTGCATGTATCCAAAAAGCTGGCTGGACAAAGTATGGTTTGAAAGGAAAAAACATATTCCTAATCCCAACAATATCGATTCCACACATCAAATTCCTTTACAGAGAGCCGATGTTTCGCTTTCAACATAGTGGCGGACAAGACATTCCTGTTTAATCGCTGCGGCCATATGTATTTCTATATCAGTTAATGCTCGATGCATTTAAAGGCATAACCAAACACCGAATAGAGCCGCAGAGAAACTCCGCATATACACGAAGCGCGTGCTCTTTTATTTCCATTGTTCATAGTGTCGGCCTGTGAAGGCAGTGGCAGTTGTAGGGATATGTGAGGTGTGGAATAATAAGTGAAAAAGTATAAGCGTATATCGGCGGCAAAACGAAGAAAGGGTTAGGGGTGAGGGGAGGTGGGCGATAAATAAAGCGGATGCACATATGCAACTGATGTGCCAAATTTTGTATGTTGCAATGCGGTATCCCAACATATTACAACAGCTGGGATTCAAGAACCGCCGCCCTCATCTTGGACAAGGTTGTCTTGATCCGTAGCTCCTTTCCATGCACCCGCCAGGTGCGTGCGTACTTGGCCGCCAATTTCGCCACATCGTCGCGCTCGTGCACATGGATCGGCGCATACCGCCCATCTTCATATGCAATATTGATCGAAAACTGATGCCTCCCGCGGTCCTCATCGTATCCCTCAAACTGCCGCTTCACGTACGTCGACACTGAAGCTTGTGGCGTGCGCGTGCGCTCCGTCGAGCTCGAGCGCGATCGCGACCGTGGCGACGCCGGTGGTGAGGGCCGCACAGGCTGCGTAGGCTTCGTAGGCTGCGTCGGCGCTACCCGTACAGTGCCATTGCTTGTGCCCTTGATCCGAATGCCTGCACTGCTAGGTGGCGATGCATAGCGTGCTGCCTTCTCAGGGATCGGAATGCTCGGCCGGCGCACACGCGGCGACGCGACCTGGTCAATCACCAGCGTCGCCATCTTGCCCTCGCCTGACACTGTGTAGCTAGCTGGCGGGCTTGCCTTCTTTGCTGTTCCACGGATGGAAATCCCTTGGTCGGCGATATGAGCAGAACTAGTCGGTTGAAGCTTCTCATCATCATCGCCATCCTCCTCTTCATCGTCATCGTCATCGTCCTCATCATCCAGTGCCAGAACACGCGGTGGAGCACGCGAGCTGCTCCGCTTTGTCTGCACAACTGGTTCAAGAACATCAGCCGTTGTCTCTCTCTGTTGCGGCTTCTGGTGCTCCCGCGCCCGCTGCCGACACAAATCATCAGTAATCCGCTCCAGCGGCATGTCCAGCCCACCGTTTGCAACAAAATTTTCCCACTCCTCTTCAGCTTCATTGTCAGCCTCCTTGATCGTTGGTGTCAGGGGCTCAGCAGCGGGATCGCTTGGCGGCTCTACTGGCGCCTGTTCAGCGCCCAAGCTCCCACGGCGGAACGTCTGCTGGCGTTGAGGAGGCAGTCCGCTAGTGATAACTTCCGGCGGGCCGCGTGCCGACCCGCTGCTGCCGCGTCTATGGATTATGACGTGCGCAATTCCCTCCTTGCCAATGACCGGCGGTACTCCGGACTCGCTGGTCTCCCAGCGCTCGCTGTTACTGCCGCTGCGCGCCCGTGAGCGATTGCCCTCGAACCGGTCGTGCTCCCAGCGGTCAGCCATGTCAGCACGCTGCTGACGCCCGTACGACCCTGGCCGGCCCCACCCGCGCGAGCGCTCCATGCTGCCCATCCGCTCGTTGCTCAAGCTGCGGTCACGCGAACCGCGCCGGTTGCTGATCGGGATTCCGTTCTGTTGTGGTGCTTGTTGGTTTGCGTACGTGTTGGCGTGTTGGTTTGCGTACGTGTTGGCTTGCTGGTTCGCATATGTGTTGGCTTGCTGATTTGCATATGTGTTACCACCCTGGTAGTGCCCGGAATTGTTCGTCCACCCGCCACGGCCCCGGCCACGCCCACCGCGCTGTCCACCGCGCGGCTTGCGGAACTCTGTTCGCGAACCGTAGGCAGCGTTCATATCGTTATTGCTCCTTGATGGTCGTACGCCCTGTCGGGACTGCCTCCCGGATCCTTGCTGCTGGTTACGGAAGCCGCGGCTCGAGTCAGCGCGGCTGGACGAGCGCTGCTCGGGCTTGGGCTTCTTTGTGCTGTAGTCGATGGTGCTGCCGCTGCCGAGTGTGTCGCCATGCAGGACCTCAGTCATTGTGACCTCGTCGGCCCAATCAAGATGTGTGTCGGTGCCGAAAATGCTGTCGTCCAGCTCTTTGCCACTGAGCGCCGCCATGTTTATGATACTAAAACCGCTGTACTGTCTTTTGCAAAAAAAAAAAAATAACGACGTGCAATTATAAAACCAGCTACGAAAAGAACTGGAGCAAAGGAAATCAAATGGAGGTGAGAGAAAAGCAACAGCGTGAGGAGGGGGAAAAGAACGTAAACCTGACCCAGTGTCTATCAAGAGCGCGAAAAATAGTCGCACTATTTCCCTATCCCGATAGCAACTGGGCGCACTTGTCGCTTTGATTACCCGGCTGGCACCCCGAGGAGGTGCCATGGGTGGCAGGGCGGGGAATGGTCCCAGGTAGCCTGAGATGCTCCCGCACCTCCGGGCTCTAGAGCCGACATGGGCTTGTGAAGGGCAGAAAATCAAGCCCACGGTGAAACAACCGCTCGATGTCTCACCTGGCCGACTCGCTCTGCCTCGGTTGCATGAGCTCCTATCCCTGGCGGATAATCCAAAGATTCACAGGAACACGTAAGCAGCATATATGGGTCTAACACATGTACTTGTTCGAGTTTGAAGCGATTTTAAAGCTTTTAGAGAAAGAGAGAAAGTTATCCGAGTTGGGCGTGCCGGCGAATAAGAGTAGGAGAGACAAGACGTGCAAAATTTCTTTTCAGTGATCCTTTTGGTGTTGTCGCTTGGAGTTGGATTTGGCCGTTGGAGCTGCACCAGGGGGGCTTACTGGTCCGACGGTTTCGGAGCCTCCTCGGCACCAGACGCGCCAGTGGGCTCCTCCTTGGCACCCTCGCCTGCGGCCCTGGCAGAACGGATCTCCTGTACCACGGCGTTGACGCGCTCGCTGGCCTCGTCAATCTCGGCAGCGGCAGCACCCTGCGGCCTGTTGATCTCGGTCGACACCTTCACGTCGGTCTCGTCGTAGATGCTCTTGACGTGCGCGTACCACTCGTCCTCGGTCTTGCCGTTGAGCAGGCCAACAATGACCACGGTCATGTTGTCGCAGCCGACGCCGCCCAGTTCGCTCTCAGAGGCCAGACAGCGGTCCATCAGCTCCTCGCACACCTGCGGCAGCTTCAAGCCCTTGGCGACCATCTCGTGGACAAACTGCGCAACCTGCTGGTTTGTCATGCAGTCCCAGATGCCGTCGCAGGCAATGACCAGGAACTCGTCGTCCGCCGAAAGCTTGTGGCCGATGACATCGGGGTCGGCAGTCACGATCTGCTTCTCGGCCGGCAGCGCAGGGTTATTCTTGAACTCAAAGTCGCCAATTGCCCGCGACAGCGCCAGGTTGCCGTTGACACGTCCAAACTCGACAAAGCCGCCGCCCGCCATGATGCGATTGAACTCGATTTCGTCTTTGGGCTTGTGGTCGTTTGACAGGGCGATGGCCCGACCCTTGGTGCTGATGATACACCGCGAGTCGCCGGCATTGCCGCAGTACACCTTGCCGTCCTTGGTGATCAGAACGCTGACGGCTGTGCAGCCCGACGAGTCGTTGACCATCTTCGGATCCTTCCGGAGCTCCGCATCCGCGTTGATGTAGCCAGCCTTGATGGCCTTCTCGAAGTCGCCTGCAGCATAGTGCTCGTTGCTGACGATGAAGTTTTGCAGCTGGTCGCCGGCAAACAGCGCTGACGTCTGCCCGCCATGGCCGTCGTACACAGCGAAGAACGCAGACTCGTTATCCGGTCCGGCCTTGAGCAGGGTGGTATGGGCATCCTCCATTGCTACGGTTCAAACAACAATAGACAAAGCCATGGTGTCAGTAGTGTGTGGCCAGTTGATGACTGCAGCATAAAAGGCACTCAGGGCAAACAAATGCGGCACCCTTATGTATCGTACACGCACAATTCCAAAGTGGTATAGTGGGCACACACTCACAAACAGGCAAAGGGCAGGAACGGCAAGACAGTGGTCTCAGCGCCAGGGCAAGCCGCGCAGCGTCCACACCAGCCTTTCTTGCCGAGGCCAGCAAAAACATGAGCACAAGCCAAAAAACCCCACCCACTTCCGTGCGACCAGCTGACTCTTTATGCCAGCGAGAAGATCCACAAAGCAGGACGACAAGCATCAATTGCCTGCGAGGAAAGAAAAAGCATATTTCACGTGTCCTGCCCATCTCATATTCCGGCTTCAAGCTTCTATCCATTCCTTCGCCCGGGTGCGGCGGCGGGAAACGGAGGGGAACCCACAGAATGCACAGCGAATGAGGAGACTTGTGCCATCCCAAATCGAACAAAAACAGCAGACAAGAGTCATGTTGGATGCTTACTGATTCGCCAGCCCTGCATTGCCGAAGCACCGTAAATGTACTTGTTGTCGCTACCCTCAGTGGTATGCTTGTCCACGACCGGCTCCGAAAGTGTCTGACCCATGCTTATCCAAACGCGCTTCTCAAAATATAATAAAGGGGGGGTTTTTTTTTGGGAAAGTCTCAGTTCAATTCGAGAGGAGCGAAATGTAACGAGATTAAGAGATGCAGAAGGGAAATAAGGTGTAGAATAAAAATTTAACCAAGAGTTACTTTGAAATTGAAGCGCTGTAATAATAAAAGAAGAGGAGGAAGAGAGGGGAAGGGAAAGTGCAAAGAAAATTTTTGGCAGTGGCAAAAAAGCGCTTGTGTTGCGCGTCCACCCAGGTTTCGCGCCCAGCACTGGCTCTGGGTTCGAGAAAACCCCCAGTACTGAAAATTCAAGCGCTCCCCCGATCCTGAGGCGGTCATCTGGCGCACACGGAGCGCCAAGGCGAGCTGGGGTGCTGCATGCAGCTCGCACGAAAGCGCTCAGGTATCTGGAAGCCGGTCCTTGCCGCAGTCTTTCTCGCTTTTACATGCTGACAGTTTGATATTTTTATTATTTTTTACTATGCCATTGAACAGCACCACCGATTGCATTCCGACGTTTACTGATTTGCTGCGCTTCCGCGACTCGCGACGCGACCAGCTGCTGAGCGATCGTGAGGCATCACTGGATTTGTTCGAAGCCAGCTCCAAGCCAGCTGCCGGCAGGGGCAAAGGAAAGGGCAAGGGCAAGAGCGTCGAGGAGGATGACGAGCCCACTGCCCAGGCAGCCAGCGGCAACACCAGCCAACCACCAGGCGCATCCCAGGCATTGTGGGCGGAGCTGCAGCAGAGCATCGAGCGAGAGCGGCGTGTCAACCAGCAGCTACTGAATCAGTTCGGCCAGCCCACTCTGCAGGCGCCCCATTCCTCTGGCCCGCCGCCGCTCCCACCGCGCCGCGCCCTGCCGCCTGCTACCATCCCGGCGATTCTGCTGCGACCTGACCTGTCTGGATTCATCCACGAGCTGGAGCAATCGCAGGACCAGCAGCGCGCGCAGCTGGCGAGCCAGGACACCGAAAAGTATGGCAGAAAGTGGCTCATAGCGCGCTGCCAGGCAGCGACTGCGGGGCTGGGGCCAGAGGCTGCCGAAGTAATGTGCACGGAGATCTTCACGCTGCTGCGGTCCGACCGCAGCGACACAGATATCCAGGGCCAGCTGCTGGAGCTGGTCGGCTTCAGCAGCATGGACTTTCTGGGCGACCTGATCTCGCAGCGCGCCGAGATCGTGGACCGCATCTCCAGGGAATCGGACTATGCCAAGGCCGAGGCAGCACTCAAGAAAAAGGCCCTACCAGGTGTGCAGGCGTCAATCCAGACGGCCAGCGAGCTCGCCCTGCAGAAGGAGATCTTGAAGGAGAAGCGCAAGGGCAAGCGTGCTGCAAACAACGACGCCAAGGACGAGACCGAGGAGCAAAAGTCGGCGCAGATACTGGGATTTGGTGCTGACCTGTTGCGCGCTCGCGAGCGCCAGCTGATGGAGCGCCACGAGGAGGTGCTTCTACCCGCGTCGCGTGAAGCAGAAAAATACCCACATGTATACACGTCCAGCGGCAGAGCCGCCGGCGGTAGCATTCTGTCGATGTTTGGCACACGCTACTCGCTGCCAGTAGGCACGTCGCGCGACGAGTACCCCGACCATGAGGAGATCACGATTCCGATCACCAAGCCTGCGCCAAAGCGACTGACGGAGACGCCGGTCATGATCGGCGAGATGGATCCACTATGCCGGTACACGTTCCGCAAGTACACGTCGCTGAACCGCATCCAGTCCATCATCTACCCGACGGCGTATGGTACCAACGAGAATATTCTGCTATCGGCGCCTACCGGAGCTGGTAAAACCGACGTCGCCCTGCTGACAATTCTTCGCACGATCTCGCAGTACTGCTCGCCGTCGCCAGCCGACCTCGACTGGCAGGACATATCACGCAAGCCAGAGTTCGTCGTGGCCAAGTCGGACTTCAAGATCGTGTACGTGGCGCCCATGAAGGCGCTGGCGGCCGAGGTGGTCGAGAAATACCAGAGCCGGCTCAAGTGGCTCGGGATTCAGTGCCGTGAGCTCACCGGCGACATGCAGCTGACCAAGGCTGAGGTCAACGCGACGCAGATCATTGTGACGACGCCCGAGAAGTGGGACGTGGTAACGCGCAAGAGCAGCGGCGATATGGATCTGGTGGACAAGGTCAAGCTGCTGATTGTCGACGAGATCCATCTGCTCAATGAAGACCGCGGCAGTGTCATCGAGACTCTGATTGCCCGCACGCAGCGCCAAGTCGAGAGCCGCCAGTCTATGATCCGCCTTGTCGGTCTGTCGGCGACCCTGCCCAACTACATGGACGTGGCCGGCTTCCTGGGCGTCAACCTGCATAAGGGCATGTTCTACTTTGACTCTGGGTTCCGTCCCGTACCGCTCGAGCAGCACTTTGTCGGTGTCCACGGAAAGGCCGGCACCCCGGCGACAACACGGTTGCTGAACCGCGTGTGCTACGACCGCGTGCAGCAGCTGGTGTCGGAGGGGCACCAGGTCATGGTCTTTGTGCATGCCCGCAAGGAGACCGTCAACACTGCCAAGGCCATTCGCGAGCTGGCCATGCAGGAAGGCACGCTTGATATGTTTGCTGGCGACAAGGAGTCACCGCAGTACAGGAGACTGGCAGGGGGCGTGGCCAAATCAAAGAACCGCGAGATGGCAGAGCTGTTCAGCGACGGATTCTCGATCCACCACGCCGGCATGCTGCGCTCGGACCGCAACCTGGTTGAGCAGATGTTTGATGCGGGTGTCGTGCGCGTACTGTGCTGCCACGTCGACGCTGGCGTGGGGTGTCAATCTGCCAGCCTATGCGGTCGTAATCAAGGGCACACAGGTGTACGATTCGCAGAAGGGTTCGTTTGTTGATCTGTCTATTCTCGACGTGCTGCAGATTTTCGGCCGCGCTGGTCGCCCGCAGTACGAGTCGCATGGTGTCGGCTACATCCTGACCACCCACGACCGGCTGCAGCACTACGTGTCGGCCATCACCATGCAGCACCCGATCGAGTCCAAATTCGCCAGCAACATGATTGACAATCTCAACGCGGAGATCACGCTGGGCACGGTTACCAATGTCGAAGAGGGCGTGGCATGGCTCGGATACACATACATGTACATCCGCATGCAGCGCAACCCGACTGTCTACGGCCTGTCTGGTGACGAGATGGTCGATGACCCGATGCTTGGACAAAGACGCAGCGAGCTGATTAGGAATGCCGCGCGCGAGCTTGCACGCCTGCAGATGATCGTGTTTGACCCAGCGACGGGCTTCATGGCCGCCAAGGATCTGGGCCGCATCTCGTCGTCGTATTATCTGCGCCACGAGAGCGTCGAAGTGTTCAACCAGACGATGCGCCCGCGCATGACCGAGGCTGATGGCATCGCGATGCTCAGTCTCAGCAAGGAGTTCGACCAGATCCGCACCCGCAACACTGAGGAAAAGGAGCTCAAGCTGCTGCTCAAAAGCGCTTGCTGCTGTGACGTCAAGGGCGGAATCGACAGCCAGCACGGCAAGACAAGTGTGCTGCTTCAGGCGGGCATTTCGCGTGTGAGGATCGAGGACTTTTCACTTGTCTCGGACACCGCGTATGTGGCCCAGAATGGCGCACGGATTATCCGCGCGCTGTTTGAGATTGCCTTGAGTCGCAGCTGGGGGCCGGCGGCTGCTGTCGCGCTGTCTCTGAGCAAGTCGATTGAGAAGAAGATGTGGCCGTTCGAACACCCGCTCAAGCAGTTCAACCTACCGCACGACATCATGCGCCGGCTGGAGAGCGACAGCGGGATGACTGTCGACATGGAGAGGCTGTATGAAATGGATAGCGGCGAGCTCGGTGCCCTGGTGCATAATCACCGGTACGGGCCGATTCTGGCCGCCGCCGTGCGCCAGTTCCCGAGGCTGGAGCTGGACGCGCAGATTGTACCAATTACCAGAGGCGTGCTGCAGGTGACGTTGACAGTGACAGCAGACTTTGAGTGGAGCGATCGCGTGCACGGTTTCGCTGAGGCGTTCTGGATCTGGGTCGAGGATGCGGACAACACCGAGATCTACCACACTGAAAACGTGCTGCTGCGCAAAAAGGGATACAGAGAGCCAAAGGTCTCTGTGTTCACCATCCCCGTGCATGAGCCCCTGCCTGCACAGATCTTCATCCGCGCTGTTTCGGATCGCTGGATCGGTGCCGAGACCGTTACAGCTGTATCATTCAAGCACCTGATGCTGCCCGAGCACCACGAGACGCACACCGATCTGCTGGATCTCCAGCCGCTGCCAGTCTCTGCGCTCAACGACCCAGTTTTGGAGGAGATCTGCGCGTCGCGGTTCTCGCACTTTAACCCCGTGCAGACCCAGATCTTCCACACGCTCTACCGCCAGCCGTTCAACGCCCTGGTGGGCGCCCCAACCGGTTCCGGTAAGACCATTGCTGCCGAGCTGGCCATGTGGTGGGCGTTCCGGGAGCACCCAAAGCAGAAGGTTGTGTATATTGCGCCGCTTAAGGCTCTTGTCAAAGAGCGCGTGGCCGACTGGGGCAAGCGTCTGACGGGACCCATGGGCCGCACGCTGGTGGAGATGACTGGCGACGTGTCGCCTGATCCGGAGTCTATCCGCAACGCTGACATTATCATCACGACGCCCGAGAAGTGGGACGGTGTCAGCCGTGCCTGGCATGCACGTGAGTACGTCCAGAACGTGTCGCTGGTGATCATTGATGAGATCCATTTGCTTGGCGGAGACCGCGGTCCGATTCTCGAGGTGATTGTATCGCGCATGAACTACATTGCAGCGCAGACCGGCAAGTCTGTGCGCGTTGTTGGGCTCTCTACAGCACTGGCCAATGCGCGCGATCTGGCAGACTGGCTCGGCATCGCCAAGGTTGGACTGTACAATTTCCGGCACAGCGTGCGCCCGGTGCCTCTGGAAATCTACATTGACGGGTTCCCGGGCCGTCACTACTGTCCACGCATGGCGTCGATGAACCGGCCAGCGTATAGAGCCATCCGCACGCACTCGCCAACCAAGCCCGTCATTATTTTTGTGAGCTCACGTCGCCAGACGCGCTTGACGGCGCAGGATCTGATCGCCTTTTGCGGCGTCGAAGACAACCCGCGGCACTTTTTGCACATGGACGACTGGGAGATCGAGGCTGTGTTGGCGCGCACCCAAGATGCGAACCTGCGCTTGTCGCTGAGCTTTGGAATCGGCATGCATCATGCCGGTCTAACCGAGAACGATAGACGGATTTGCGAGCAGCTCTTCCACGACCGCAAGATCCAGATCCTGGTTGCCACATCGACGCTGGCTTGGGGAGTCAACCTGCCTGCGCACCTGGTGATCCTGAAGGGCACCGAGTTCTTCGATGCACCGTCCAAGGGCTACGTGGACTTCCCCATCACTGATGTTCTGCAGATGATCGGTCGTGCTGGCCGCCCGCAGTTCGATGACCAGGCCATTGCGCGCATCTTTGTAACCGACACGAAAAAGGAGTTTTACAAAAAGTTCCTCCACGAGCCGTTCCCTGTCGAGTCTTCTCTGCACAAGCATTTGGCCGAGCACATCAATGCCGAGGTTGCCGCAGGTGCAATCAAGAGCGCGCAGGACGCTGTCGATTACCTCTCGTGGACATACCTGTACAGAAGGCTGCGGCAGAACCCGACCTTCTATGGTGTCGAAGAGCCATCGGAGAGCGGCGTCAACGAGTACCTATCGAAGCTAATCATGGGCTGCTTCCGCGACCTCGAGCAGGCGCTGTGCGTCACCGTTACGCATGACCTGGATGCGGGCGGTGTCACCGTCGCACCGACGGCTCTAGGCAAGATTGCCTCGCAGTACTACCTGTCGCACACGACCATGCGCACATTTGCCCAACGCCTTGCCAGCATTGACAGCAGCAACCGATTCTGCGACCTCTTGCATCT
The DNA here is from genome assembly GCF_002104995.1 of Linderina pennispora. Taxonomy (NCBI): domain Eukaryota; kingdom Fungi; phylum Kickxellomycota; class Kickxellomycetes; order Kickxellales; family Kickxellaceae; genus Linderina; species Linderina pennispora. Next base: position 38,322 of record NW_024468300.1, on the reverse strand, counting down.
AATGAGCGAGGCGGCCGAGTGGGCCGAGCTGCCAGTGCGGCACAATGAGGATCTGCTGAATCGCGAGCTGGAGCGCGAGGTTCCATTCAAGCTCGCCCGCGGCACCGTCGATTACCTGAGTCCGCACGCAAAGGCCAATCTGCTCGTGCAGAAGCACCTGGTGCGCGGCACGCTACCCAGCAGCGACTATATGACGGATACTCGGACAGTCCTGGACTCGTCGATCCGTATCTTGCAGGCGATGGTGGATGTCGCGGCGTATCTGGGCAAGGTCGACGAGGCCCTGGCGACCATGCAAGTGATGCAGGCGATCAAGCAGGCGTCGATGCCCGACGAGTCGCCGCTGCGCCAGCTTGAGCCAGAGATCTCAATGGACGAGATTCGCAGGATGTTCGGCAAAAACTCGCAGGCACGCTGCCTCGGCGACCTCCTGGTGATGCCCGACAATAAGCTGAAGGCGCTGTTCCGTCCCACCGGCTCCGAGCACACGGAGAAATGGTGCGAGGCGATCCGGGCGCTGCCGCCAGTCGACATCTCCGTGGCCCCTGGCAGCGCCCTGCGGGACGGATCAGGCAAGCCAAAGAAGCTCTCGTCCCTCAATGGCCTGGATCCGATGACGCAGCATTCAATTGTTGTCGATGTTAGATACGGCCGGATCCAGTCATCCCTCAGGAAGCCCAAGTTTTTGCGCGAGACCGGGCAGGCGCTGACGCCAAGATTTGGCAAGACGCAGTACGAGGGGTGGTGGGTGGTGCTGGCCCAGGGCGACGAGCTGCTGGCCATTAAGCGGATTAACATGCAGGGAAAGCCTGAGGAGTCGGGCGTGTGGTCAAATTCGGGCGAGGTTGCAGTCAAGAAACACAGGGATACTGAGGCGAGGTCTGCCAAGCTTGCGTTCATTACACCGTCGCAGCCTGGCGCCTACACGCTAAAGCTGTACCTGATCAGCGATGCATACCTGGGGCTTGACCAGGAGATGGAGGTGCAAATCACCGTCGGTGCGGATCGCATGGCGCTGGACGCAGAGTCGCAGTACATTAGCAAGGAGCGTCTTAAGGAGTACCAGTAACAGGGGCTTAGCAGCAAATATATAGTATTGACTTGAATGCATTCCTTTACTCGCCATCCTCATCGTCCGAATCACTGCCATATGCCCCCAGCATACCGGACAGTGTTGCTTGTGGCCTCTTAGTGTCTGCCTTTGGCTTGACACACTTGATGCCCAGATCAGCCAGCGACAAGGACTTCGCGGGCTTGGCCTGCTTTGCGACGCTTTTCACCACATTCTTCATTTGCCTCACTCGCTCGATCTCGTCGTCCTCTTTCGCCCGCTTCACGCGCTGCCCACCAGCAGTTCTAAACACCTGCCTTGCCAGCCTCTCGTCTTCTTCGTCTTCCTCCCGCTTGCGCTTGTCATCCTCGTCCTTGGCCCGCTCCACAACTGCCTCCAAGATGTCATCGGTGCCCAGGCGCTCGCCTCTGGCATTCTGCGTCCGAATCTCATCCAACGCATCCAGGATCTCCATTTCCCGGCGACTCTCCTCGGTCCGATTCTCCAGCGCTTTAATCGGGTCGTTCTCCTCCTCCTCCTCGCGCTGCTGCTGGATCCTCTCGTTAATCTCCTTCTCCTCCCGCCACGGCTCAAAATTGCGCTGCGCACCTTTCTCCACCTGGTAGTTCATATTTTCGGGGTCCGTTTTGAACGTGATTTCTGCTGCGCACCGCTGGCACCGGATGTAGAACCGATAGATTTGGATCGAGTGGAACTTTTCGCCCTCGACTGACTCCTTGCGCGCGTTGAACTTTGTGCCCTTGCCAATCCATTGCCCACAGGTTGCACACCGCATCGAGAATGGTGCCATTAGGCGCACCTTAATCTGCTTGTCTTTGCCCTGCCGCAGCCGCGGGATCTTGGACGGGTCAAAGTCTGGCGGAATATATTTGTTGAGGACCTTGCGTTCTGACATGACAGCGAAAATGTAGCTTTTGAGTACTGAATATGCGATGTGGATTAAGAAAAAAAATCGCCTCCTGGTACATAGGGCACATGACAGCTCCTTGTATATTATGGTGCGCCCTCGAACCACTGGCGAACAACTGTGCTTGCGCCAATAACCGGGTGAAGCACGACGTATGCCAAGAAGAATTGCAACCCGCTCTCGCGCTTCTTCAAAAACTGGTCATCAAACTTGCCAAACGCCTGCTTGTGCGGTAGATGTGGGATACGCTTCCGGAATGTCCGGTACCGCTCGCACAGCACCTCACGCAGCACGACAAAGTCGGTGTACCGGCGCATCACTGTCACATTGCCGCCAGCAGAGAGGTGCGCAAAGACCTTGAACTCTGTGTGCACGTCCAGTCCGCGGCCGGTCGTTGCCCAGCCCACAATCCGCACATCATTGCAGTACGTGCGCCGGCGATGCGTATCTGTGTCTGCAGAGTCGTTCACCAGCCGCAATGTCGCTAATGGCTGCGTCAGCGCGTCGCCCGATGGTGACAGAACGGCATCAGGGGTACTCGAATGCAACGGCGACTTGGGCTGCGGACGGAGCTCGTTGGCCTCGAGCTCGGCCTGCATCAGCCTGCTTATTGGCGGCGGACTTGCGCCCCACGCATCCCCGTTCACTGACACTGCACGCTGCGTGCCCAGGCTGCTCGCCCTCTTCCTTTGCCTCTGGCGCTCCCTCGCCTCCATGATTATCTGCTCAATTGGCAGCCGCACCGACTTTGTCGACCTCGTCGATTCCACCGACGAGCAGTCCTCTGGCTGGTGCTTCTCAACAAACCCGGCAATCACCGCCGTGCGTCGCCACTCGTCAACCTCCATGCATGCTTCGTACAGCTGCTTGGCAATCACCTGCGTCCTCTCCCACGCCTCTGCGCATTTTTGCCTGTTGGGCTCTACTGGCTCAGACAGGTCCATCGACGTGTTTTGCCGGCTGCTGAACAGATTGAACTGCACTGTCTCCAGCGAGTCTGTTAGCTGGCGTATGTCCTTGCGGATCTCTGTGTATAGGACGCATTGCATGAGCTCGTTCATACTGGTATCGATGTCCTCGGTGTCTTCAAGCTCAGAGTCGCCCAGGCCTTCGAGCCGGATTTGCTGCGTTTGCATCCACTGCATCGCTTGCTTCCGAAGCTGGTTCGAAACCTCTACTGATACTGTCTGCAGACTCTGTACACGCGCAACTATCTGTGCTGGTTTTGGTGAGGTCATCATGTGTGGCTTGAAAGGTACTAGGAAAGAAAAGGCATGAGGTAATGGAAATCTAGCGCGAGTCCCTGCTCCACTATCATTTTGACCCCACTGTAGCATTGAAAAGAGTTTATGGCAGACTGCATACTGTGATCACGCTTCCCTCTGGTCACTGGCATCATCCTGGGCAGTAGAGAACGTATGGTTGAGCCGCAAATGAGGAACCAGTGTTGCGCGGCCTATGATGTCCAGCATGGCGATGCCATGTCAGTTGTCACATCGGCCGACAGCGAGAGTAGCCCCAGCCCTGAACCGATGGAAACATCGATCGAACGGACGCATATGGTACACCGAGCACAGCTTGTTGCTCGGGTTTCGCTGCTGTGCAGCATCTGAACGCAATAGCGGAATCTTCAAAAAGGGCGATGCAGGGCGCTTGTGGTCTTCCTCTCCTTTCCCCTTCAATTTTGTTAATTCAATGTTTAGTGGTTCCAGCATCTGTATCCTGCGGTAGTCAATATCCGCATCTCTCACAGATGGCCAGGAGCGAGCGAACACTGGCCGCTGCCTGCATAGTGCATCAAAGGCTGGTGGACATTTCCGCTGAACAGGCTGCATCAGGGCTCTTATTGATGCCCGACGCGGCGGTCCCTGTCGTCGACATGGCAGGTGACTCAGACGATAGCTGGGTCGGGCGCGTAACAGTATTAAAATAGACTTTATTCACACATCTCAAACAAAACCACCACTTGAACAAAGCGATTCCTAATGCATATCAAGGCAATTGTCGATGCTGGATCTCACGCGCGCCGTCAGCTTCTGAAACTCCTTGTTGGACGTAAAGCGAGAGCGGTCAACTGTAAGCTCGGATGTCCTTGAGTAGTAGGTAAAGCTTCGAACGGAGGGGCATAGTATAGCGAGGATGATACAAAGACGAATTGCCTGCATGCGTTTGTTGGCCCGCTCAATGCGAATATCCAGGTCGATTAGTCTCTGTGAGATCGGAGGACCAGATGCGTACACTGAGCCAGCGAAGCCCACTGTTTGGCAGGCGATATCCAAATGGGTGTCAAAATGCAGCTGAGCTGGGTTGCCAAATCTGTTGGCGACACGACCGACTGATTTCTTGACTGCACACATGCCAGTGCAAGTGGCATGCACAGAATCTACCTCGCTCGCAAGGGCAGCGCTTTTAAGACAGGTGGCCGACAGCATCTGAAGGAAAGGAAGCGAGCTGATTAGCATGTCAATCTGCTCAAAGGTACATTCCAGCTGCGGGATATCCAGCACACGGATCGTCCGAGCCATGTCGCCGAGATATGGCTGCAATGTGTCGTATAGAAAGTCAACACGGCCCAAGACCTCAACAACTGTTTTCTGCTGGAATAGATTGCAGATGCGCACCACGCGCGCTCTATCAATCACACCATGCTCGCCCTGGAGATTCCCTAGTTTCAGGCAAGCAAGTGCAGTGAACCTCTGGCTTGCAAATACATTGCACCGCTCAAACACATCGAGAAGCTCGTTCGAGATGTAGATATCAAGGACACGGAGAGACTGCCCATTTCCGCGAAGAAGAACATCGTTGCCGAATGGATATGACATGTGGCAAGAAAGGGTTTCCAGCGCAGGGAATGGCGTGCCATCTGGCGAAACGAGTCTGCCATCTGCAAGTGCTGACCTGTCTGTGGACGAGAACAGTTCAAGTCTACGCAATTGCGAAAACACAGGCCCTGCTCCATCATCACCAGCCACAACCCTCTTGAAAATAAAAGACTGGCCAAGCTTTAGGCGCAAGTGCTGCAAGGCAGGGGCACTGCGACGAACGATTTCGATGAAGTGGGATGAAGGGGACATGATAGTCGCATTAATGCCCTGCAGGCAGGCATCGTCTGAAATGAGTCCAGGGACAGTTGTCAGCCAGATTTCACTACATGACACCCTCGTATTCCGCAGAAAAAGACCTCTCAGTAGCTCGACTGCGAGCAGCGGCCAGCTTTCACTCGCTTCGGGCCACCCGTGAAAGACAGTGGTATATACTGCCGCAGGAAACAGGCGCTGAATCGCCTCGAGGAACCCGTGAATGTTATTTGCGTGCCGGGGATTAGAATTTTCTTCTGCAGGCAGTTTACCTTCAAGGTAAAGGTCGAGTTTTACCGCAGACGGAAAAACTTTGTTCCTGAAGAGCTTTGAAAACAGCCTGGCTAGCGCAGAGCCGTCAAAAACCGATTCTGTGTTGACAAACAGCACTACTTCTTTAGTCTTCCGGCAGTGTCGAAGTGTAAATGCCAGGTGTGCATCAAGCGTGGTGTCTAAATCAAGACATACATGCTCGAACAAACGGTCCACCGATGCAGCACGCCACGAACGGCACAGCTGCGATACGGGTCGGAGGCACCTAAATGTAGCATTGCTGTGAGTTCGCCACGCTTCTTCAATGGTATCCCCGAGTATCAGGAAATGCAATACACGTTCCGCGATGATCACAGGTAAATTCTGTGCGAGCGAGGGCATTGTGAGAACTGAGAAAGGACATGAGGAACAAAAAGGTGACCATGGTAAACTCTTCTAGTCCTATATTTGAAAGGTATAATGGACACCCGACTCTTTTGGGATAGAATCCATGCAAAATACATGTCCAAAGCACTTGCTCGGCAATTTGATTAGCTTTAGTTCAATTCATACTATAAACGTAACAGCTATTCGATAGAACAACTCTCAGCAACCGTGATTAATTCCCCGATACCATGGGAATTGGCTAGTTTGTCTGGTTAAAGGTTATAGATGAGGTTATCAACCTGCTCCTCAGAAGGCTGGGAAGGCTTCCACCCACCAGTGCTTGCCATATAGGCGATGTTGTTGGTAATGGCGGCCATGTCTCGAGTTTAGCGGTTGGTCTTGAAAATGGAGAGCTAGAGAATGGAACCTAAGGATGATATTGGGCCAGTAGGGCTGTCTGTCGAACCCAGCACACTTTATATACTGCAGAGTTGTACTGTGGTAGCAGCAGCATGAATCCCTGGCTGTGCAAAGGTTGACAACGAGAGGCTTTGAAGAGCCATTCAGTCCACAGCAGCCCACTGGATTCCCTCGATTCCACATATTTGAGGCCAATTATTATTGCGTCAGCGTCTTGTTGGCGGCATATCCGACTGTCTGCTGTTTTTTTCACGCACCAGGTTGTACCAACGGGGAACGATTTACAGAAATGGTTACCTGCCCAATAGCCCCTTTAGAGCCAACTCGGATTCGTTTTTGTGAACCAGGATCACATTTTGCTTTGGTTGGCAGGTGATGAGCCCCATGTACTAGTATTTGGGAATCCACAGTGTAGTGACTGTTCTCTTGCTGCCATATAACGCTCCCAAATGCACGCTTGATCGTCTCCAAGCCGCCCCTGTTTTACCAGCTCAGCCACCCCTGGCGCCTCTGAACTAGTGGCAGCTGCAGTTACCGTGGACGTATCAGGGATGCAGGCATGGAATCGTGGCGATCTGTACAGTGCATGCCGCACGCGGATAAGATATCTCCCATCTGGCTGTGCCGCCATTCACCCGTGTCAGCACCGGCGCAGCCACCCACAGTTACTTGCATAACTAGTTACAATAGGAGGCTGGATTACTCGGTGGATCTACTCAAACAGGAAGTGCTATTCGAGATACAGCTGTGAATAGTCTATTGTACCGGAGAGGCGGCGTGGCATCTGTATGTGTTTGCTAGCTTCAAAGTAGTTGGGGGAGTAAATTAGCCTTTTGACGCAACACGCATTCGGAGCTGGGGGAGACGGAATGCGTGCTACAAGCCGCGCATTGCGTTCTGGAATTTTGGGTGGCGCCAGAGCCAACCACACCGGCTCAACCTCGAGCAGGTTTATCCAAGCCCGGTATTCCAAACATGTTTTGCTGCTGTGACACAGCTGGTGACAGGCAGCGGGGACCTGGGGATCACGGCCATTCACATGTTGCAAAGGCATCAAAAGTGTGAGCGGTACATGTGTCTGGAGTCATCTTCAACGACAACATTCCCTTTACGCTCTTTGATGTATTGGAGATGCTGCAGGTGTGTCAGGAGTGGCGGGCAATCGTCGGGCAAAAGATATACTCTGACCTGTCCATCCGCATCAAATGCAAAAAGCCCAAGGAACTCAGCGACGAAGAGATTGAACAGCCAACTGCCAATCCACTGCCCAGTATGCCAACCAAATTACGAGCCTGGATTTCAAATTATGCAGTGTCTGCAGCACGGCTGGGCTGGTACTTCCAGGGCTAGCCTGCTTGTATGTTGACAAAAATACGACAGAGGTAGGGCTCCGGATACCTCGGCTCATGACAAAGACCCTACAGGTCTTGAAGATAACCAGTATCAAGCTGAACAAGTTCTTCAAGGCATTTAAGGAAGCCACGGTAGATGACGCAGCTACCTTTGACAGCCTCCGGGTTTTGGACGTGCAATTTGATTTCGAGGAGGAGCCGGTCGAGGTATCGATGGGGCCCCTGAAGAAATTTCACTATGCTTTCCCCAAGCTATACAGCCTGCGGGTTGACACTGTTGAGGGGCCGCCTCCAAACATCATGTGGATGCCCAAGGCAGCGCCGCTAACGAAACTGGACGCGGTTGGCGACTTGGAGTTCTTCGAAAGCTTTGATATCACGCAGTATCCAACGCTAGAGATGGTAGCAATGTGCTGGGGCGGACCTCAGCACTTTCCGTATTATACTCACTTTGAAACGGCGCTGATCAGGCCAGCATCAAACCTAAAGATCTTGAGTATCCACCAGCTGGGACATGAGGAAGTGACCCGGTGCGATTCTGGGTGCACGTCGCTCACCATGCTGGAGATCTCGGAATGTGCCCCTGAGCACATGCTGCTGCACATCGTCGCGCAGCTCCCAGTGCTGAGAGGTCTTGTAATCGAATACTCGTTTGCACTCCAGAAAGACACGGCAGATCCGGATAAAGTGCGCGAGCACTTGGCAGAGACGCCATCGGATGAGATCAGCCCGTCGTTGTGCAATATTGTGTTCAACAACTACACGGACTTTACGCAGGATGCGACCTACAACAAGCGCATGGCGATTCTCATCGACATCATGATCCAGTCACCCTTGTTTGAGCGGCTGCATGTGCTCGGACTTGAGAAAGCCGAGGAGTTTGTCCTTCAGCAGAAATTCTTGGACGTCGATATCCACATCCGCCAATGCCTTGATCTTTTCGCAGTCCTTCAGGTCGTCATAGTGTGTCAGCCGTTCGATTTTGAGAGATTCCTAGCCGGTGAAAGCCTAGTATAGCCTTGGAGACATTTAGGCCAACAAGCCTGTGCATGTGCGCATATCTGCATTGGTGTAACTAGCGGAGCAGAAGCTGCATCTGGCTATTCGCTGGACAGCGCGCATGATATAGTGCAAAAATCCTTGCCACTTGGCAAAGCGGATTGCTCAAGCCCTTCGTTAATGGAACCATTGAAAAGACGGAGGTCTTGGATTTCCGCCCTTCTAGAAACCGTTGCTGGTTCGCCCCGCCAGTCTGTAGCTAAGGAAGGGAGGCGCCACTGGGACTTATCAGTGCTTGGCGCCGCCCCACTGGGCTCTCGATGTCAGCAGCGTGCATACGGCCCCTGGTAACAGTACCTGTAGCATAGCGAGTGCTTGTTTTCTACTTGTCTGTATTGATTTTAATTTTATTATGTCAATTGTTAGCCCGAGAGCGGCAGAGTATTTTTCGTATGTGCCGGTGCACGGGTTGCCGGAGGTAATGATCGGGCTCTTTCTCTCGCTGGGCATAATCCTCGTAGTGCAGATTCTCAACACGTCGGCACCCAAATGGATGTACGTTCTGACTGGCGCCGCAGTCGGCGAGGCGCTCGGATACATCATGCGTGTGGTGTGCACATACCGACCCCACCTGGGCTTATTCATCGTCATGGATCTATTCTTGCTCCTGCCACCCAACGCCCTAGCGCTGTTCAACTACATGTGCGTGCGCGAGGTGACGAAACGCACAAAGAAGCAGAATGTGGCGATATATCTGCGGCCGTCGTTCATATCCTGGGTGTACAATACCTCGGACATCGTAGGATTCGTGTTGCAGATGGTGGGCTGCGGCATGGAGCCTCTAAGGGCAACTCGGCACGCAGGCCAGATTGTCGTTCTTATCGGGCTTGGCATTCAGCTCCTGTTTCTTGGCGCGTTTCTGGTCACAGTCATGTATGTGTGGAAGGATCCCGAGATGTCAGTTGTCAGGGCGCCTGGCGACCAGACGCAGGAGGTAGCCAAGAGAAGGCTGATGCAGGTGTTGACAGTCACCACGCTGTTGCTGTATGTGCGGCTGGTGTACCGGATCGTCAACTACGCAAGCGGGTTTGGCGGGGCGATATACCGCAGCGAGTGGGCACTATACACATTCGACTCGCTCATGGTGCTTGTATGCTTCATTATCTATGTGGTCAGGTTTGTCGGACACTACTTCCCCGCTGATGGACGGACGGCCGAAGAGGTTGTTTTGCGGTCTGCCTGATGTGTAGGCTGGGACGGGGGTTAGCGATGCGGGCCAGGCTTCTTGGCTAGTCCCGCGCTCAACTGGTCAGACAAAGCTTTTGTTGCAGGTTTTCACCACGGCGTCTCTGGGCCATCGGAGCGAAAGTGAGCCCGAGCCAGCCGGAGCAGAAGAGACAAAAAGCCTGAGTGAACCGAATTTTTTATTTGCGCATCATACTCACGGTTACCAGTCCTTGTCGCCCCCATGTCCGCACGTTCAGCTGTGGGCTAGGGGATCTCGGAGCGAGCCAAACCTCCGGCGGACTATAGTGTTCAGTGACCGCCCACCATGCATTAAAAGGGGAGAGGCAGTAAGGTCTTCTGCTCTGCAGTCTTATTTTACAAGGAGTATCCAATTATTTATAATCGATTTATTGTACACTAAGCCATGTCTAACCAACAGGCGCTTGACATCGAGCGCGAGCGCTCCGGCTCGACCATCAACCAGCAGCAGGTGAAGGAGCTGTTCCACGGCGGCGCCGAGTCGCTGTCGAAGCGCGAGTGGATTGCCAGTCTGGTGGCCAAAGAGCCGGTATTCTCTAAGACCGGGCAGGAGTTCCTGTCGCGCGCAGAGCGGTTCCATCGCGGGCTGGCAAAGGGCAAGCGGTTCGCGGAGCTGCGCAACCAGTACGGACTTGACCAGGAGGAGTCGATGCTGTTCCTGAAGTTGTTTGTGGACGACTTTGTGCCAGCATGCCTGCATATCGACATGTTCCTGCCGGTTCTGCGCAACCAGTCGTCGAAGGAGCAGTGGGCACGGTGGGGTAGCGAAGCCGAGAGCATGCGGATGCTGGGCTGCTATGCGCAGACGGAGCTCGGGCACGGGTCGAATTTGAGCGGGCTGGAGACCACGGCGACGCTGGACAAAGCGGCGGACGAGTGGGTGATCAATTCGCCGACGGCCAGCGCGGCAAAGTACTGGATCGGGGCGCTCGGTAAGACGTGCACGCACGCGGCGGTGGTCGCGCAGCTGATCATCGACGGCAAGTCGTACGGGGCACACCCGTTCCTGGTGCCGATCCGGTCGCTGGACGACCACACGCTGCTGCCAGGGATCCGCGCGCTGGACATTGGGCCCAAGGTCGGTGCGGGGCAAATGGACAATGGCTGGGCGATGTTCGATCAGGTTCGGATTCCACGCACAAACATGCTCATGGGGTATTCGCAGGTCGACCAGGATGGCACTTACCACAAGCCGCTCAACGATAGGCTGCGCTACGGCACCATGACGTATGTGCGCGTGCATATCGTCGAGTTTGCGTCTCTGGCGCTCTCACGCGCCATCACCATTGCTGTGCGCTACTCGGTGGTGCGCCGGCAGGGCTCGACGCGCATGTACCAGGGCGGCGAGCCGCAGGTTCTCGACTACCAGACACAGCAGCACCGGCTGCTGCCGCTGCTGGCGCAGGCATATGCATTCAGCATCACTGGACACTGGATGGGGCGGCACTACCACACGCTGATGGATATGCTGCAGAACGGCGACGACTCGCTGCTGGCCGACGTCCACGCGTACTCGTCGGCACTCAAGAGCTACACGACCAAGGTGGTTGCGGACGGCTCCGAAGACGCACGCAAGTCCATGGGCGGCCACGGCTACTCTATGTTCAACGGCATCTCCGAGCCCCTGGGCACCTACCAGGCCACAAGCACGTTTGAGGGCGAAAACGTCCTGCTCACGCAGCAGGCTGCCAGCTATCTGCTCAAGATCTACCGTGCCATAAAGGCCGGCAAGCAGGTACTGTCCGCCCAGGAGTACACGGTCGGATACCTCTACCGCCTTCTGGCATCGCCCGCTGCGCTCGCTGAGGATAGGCCCAAGGATATCCTCTCACCGAACGGCCTGGTTGCCATGTTTGAGCACCGCGCGGCCCGTCTGCTGCGCGCGGTCGGCGATGCGCATCTGGATGGCGCCGGGTGGGAGACGCAGCTGATTGCCTTTGCGCAGCTGGCGCGCGCGCACGTCCAGGTTCTTATCGTTCGCAATTTCTTTGGCGAGCTCGCCCACCACCGGCTCGACGGCTCCACGGCCCAGGCCATGCTGGATCTGGCCAAGCTGCATGCGCTGCATCTGGTGCTCTACACAGACCTGGGCGAGTTTGTCGAGGACGGATTCCTGGCCACCGCGCAGCTCGACAAGATGCGTGCAGAGTACCTGCGGCTGCTGCAGAGCATCCGTGGCAATGCCGTGGCCCTGGTCGATGCTTTTGGCTGGCCTGACTGGTACCTCAACTCGGCGCTGGGTGCCAGCGACGGCCGCGCGTACGACCGTCTGGTCGAGGCCATCCAGAGCGAGCCGCTCAACACGACGGAGGTTGACAGCAGGGGTGTTATCCGCGGCTACGATGAGTTCATCCGCCCGCTGATCCGCGGCGAATGCGGCGAGTTCAACATGAAGATGCAGGAGGCCCGCCACGCCAAGGCAAAAATGTGAAGGTGGGGGGAGAGTTTATTTGAATTGAGTAATAAAAAATTTGGTAAGCAGACTCAGAAGCCAAAGTCCGGCTCGCCCTCGGCCGGAGCATCCAGATCAACATACGACCGGACAGCACGCGGGTCGCGACCGCCATTGCCGCCGTTGCGCTGGCTGCCGCGGCCGCCGCGGAACTGCTGGCTGTACATCTGGCCGCCCATCTGCATCATCGGGTTCATAAAGTGGCCGCCCATGCCCGGCATCATACCAGGCATCATGCCGGGCATCATGCCGGGCATCATGTAGGGGTTGGTGGCCATCATGCCTGGCATCATCATGCCCGGCATCATCATGCCCGACATGAACCCGGCATTGCGATCGCCGCCGCGACCACCGCCGGACACGACGCCGGCCACGGCGCCCATGGCCAGGTTGCCGCCGGTGCCCAGCTGCACAAAGTGCGGGGCCTCGCGCACAAAGTTGTTGAAGAAGGCAATGTCGCGCACCAGCTCTTCGGGCACGGCCTCGGGGTGCTTGTTGCGGATGTGCTTGCGGACAAAAGCGTCGCCCTTGAACAGCTTGGTACACAGCAGGCAGCGGAACCGGCCCTCGTCCAGGCAGTTGATGTGCTTGTCCAGCTCCTTGTCGGTCTCGCGCTCCACCGACTTGCCGCCCTCCTTGTACAGCCGCTCGGCCTCCAGCGGGTGGATGATCACGTCGTTACGGTTGTCCAGGTTGCGCGTCCAGTTGCCCGACGGCGCCGCCCGCCCATTCGCTCCCAGCGGCCGCCGCAGGTGCTGCTTGGCGCACCGCCGGTAAAAGTCCTCGCTGTTGTCGGCGGTGTGCCCGCAGTAGTAGCAGTAGTAGTGCACACGCCGCAGGTACTCGATCAGCAGATCAAGCTCGCGTCGCACCGCATCGATATCGCCCTTGATCTCGCCGCTCTCGCCGTCCTCGTTGCGCGCGGCGCTGCCCTCCTCGTCATCCATGGCCACGTCGGCATCGGCATCGGCATCCTCGGCAATGGTGCCGCCCAGCTCCTTGATCTTGGCCTGAACCGAGTCGAATCCATGGAAGACCTCGGTGTCGGTCCGGACATCCAGCGACTTGACTGCCTCGCGCACCAGCTTCAGATCGTGGCGCAGGCGCTCCTCGGTGCTGGCCACATCCGGCGCCAGGCGCATCGCCGCCGACGAGTTGTTCGTGTGTCGCGAAAAGTGGAACTGGAACTCGTCGATCTTTAAGTTGCTCAGGTTCTCCAGCACCTTGTCCATGTCGGTGCCCTTGTCGAACCGCACCCACCCAAACCGGTGGTACTGCTTGTCCTGCCGCGGCTCCGACAGCGCCAGGTACTTGAATCCAGCCTGCTTCTTCAGCTCCTCCTCCAGGGTCGCACGCGACACGCTCGGCGGCACAGTGCGCACAAACAGGCAGTACGTCTCGCCGTCATCGTCCTCGTCGTCGTCGGCTCCCAGGCGGTTGATGTTCGACTGGTCACGCCGGTTCACCTCATGCTGCATCACCTGCTCGGTGGTGGCCGTCATAGTCAGCTTGTCGTACCGGCCGCTGGCCAGGCTCGACATAAAGTCCTCCAGATTGCCCACCTTGCGCGTACGCAGAACCTGCATGTACTCCTTGCGGCGCTCCGGATCAAAGCGCTCCTGGAACCAGTCGTCGTCCTTATGCGCTGCATAGAACTGCGTGTACAGGCGCTGCAGGGCCTCACGCCTGTAGTCCTCGTACCGCTCGCGGATCTCGTCCTGCTCCAGCCGCCGCCCGCCGTCCTGCGTCTTCAGCCACTCGGCAAAGTACTTGAACGGCACCACCTGGTCGTACGACCGCGGATCAAGCATGCCACCAGTCACGCCGCCCCGGCCGCCCATATCGCCGTTGCCGTAGCCGCCGTCCATGTCGCCGCCCCGGCCCGAGCGACCAGAACGCCCAGAATACCCACGGTGGCCGCCGTTATAGCCGCCGTACCGTCCACCCGACTGGTACCGGTCGCCGCTGCGGTCGCGGTCACGTCCTCCGCCGCGCTCGCGCTCGTAGTGCGGGATGTAGCGGTCGCCGTCGTCGCCGGCTGGCGGGCGGCGGATGGGCGAGCGCGACCGGTGGCGCGACCGCGAGTCCTCGGGAGACCGGCTGCGGCTGCGGCGGTCGCGGCCGAATCTGTCGCGGCGGTCGGGGCTGTCGCGCTCGCGACGGAACTTGTCCCTGGGCGACCCCATGGACGGAGTCGGGTCAATGTCCCACCCCATGCTGCCGCTGTTGCCACCTGACGTGCCGTTGTTGTCGCCGGCTGCAGCCCCATTGTTGTCTGGTGCCGAGCGGAGTTCCTCGTCGTCAAAAGGCATGGTTTGGATCACTAATAAGGCAAGATGGAGAGAAACAGGACAATGAATACAAAGGGATTCTCCCCGCTGATTATTTGGGCAAAAAGAAAAATAATAGAAAATTTTGGGTGATGGAGAGAAGAGATATCTACAAGAAAAACACACTCGCCCAGCGATGTTTCTTTCTTCACTATAAGAACATGGGATAGAGGGCGAAAAACAGAACGCGTCAAAAAAAGAAACAGCCTCAAAGCAACCCCCGCCCTGGGCTTGTAAGCGGATCCCAGTTACGCGTTATCAAAAAAGAAAGAGAAAAGGAAAAAAAAAACACGCTTGGGTGTGGTTCAGCATCATAAGAAATATAAAGAGGAACGGGTTGCTGAGACTTTTGTAGCGAGCAGGGAAGGGAGAATAATAGAGACTGAGAATAAGAAGAAAGACGCGTGTCTAGATTACAAGAAAAGTATATGTACAGAGCAAAGAGAAAAATAGCTTACCGAAAAATAATAAATTGGTTTGAAAAAAGAATAAAGAAAAATGCGTGGAGAGGAGAGAGGGCAGGAAGGCTGTGTTTTTGAGAACAGGGTGTTGGGAGCCTCCAGCAGAGGCGTGAAGTCACGTGAATCCGATCCGACTAGAAAATGGGATGATAGAAACAAGAAAAAACACAACAGATAAAAAAAAATCTAAGCTCTGCTATTTCCTTACTCGTCGACGTCAGTGGACATGAGCTCGTACATCAGATCGTAGCACTCGTTGAGCAGCGACATGACGACGCCCTGGCCCTCAGGCACATGGCCCTCCTCGTCGAGGAACTTGCCGTCGGTCCGCAGATTGTCGATGCTCGACAGCTTCATCTGGTAGGGATACAGGTCGCGCGCAGTCAGCGGGCCGCCGTACTTTTTGACCTCCAGCAGGCACCGCCGCAGCGTGCGCAGCTGGTTATGCACGGGCATCAGCGACTCGGCCACGGGCTCGCTCGACGACAGGAGCTTGTAGACGTAGTTGTAGCACTTGTGCAGCAAAAAGTTCAGCACCGCCTGCGCCTGCTGCGGCGCCGGCTCCCCCGACGAGTCCTTGAACTGCCCGTTGCGCCGCATCGCATCGATATCCTGCAGCTGCACCTGGTAGCTCCACAGGTCCGTCTCCCGCAGCGTCCACCGGCTCGTCAGCAGCAGCTTGTCCAGCTGCGCCCGGATCTCCAGCAGCCGCGAGTACACCGGCGCCAGATCTGGAGGCACGCAGCTGCCCTCCACCAGCACCTCATGCAGGCTGTCAAAGCACTCTTCCAAAAGGCCCACCACCTGCGTCTGCCCGGCCGCCACCGAGCCGTCCTGCAGCACAAACCGGTCGTTCACCCGCTGGTCGTCGATTTCTATCAGCCGCTTCTGCACCTCGCGCGCCTCCCCGATCGCCGTCTCGTGCGGCTGCAGCGACAGCGCCGCCAGCCGCCGCCGGATCTTCACCAGCTCCTCGTACGTCGGCGTCAGCTCGTCGCTGATCACCTGCGTTGTATGCTCCAGCGCCGCCAGCTCCCTCTCGCACTGCCGCAGCCGCCGCGACACCAGCAGCATCTCGGGGCGCTGCTTGCCGATTGCCTTTAGGTCGTCGCCATCCTCCTTGGCTATTTCTGTGTTCACCAGATTCCGAATCTCCGCAAGCCGCTTCTGGAACGGCGCCAAATCGGCTATTAAAAAGGGAATAAAATTAGCTAAGTGGCCGAGGCTCACGGGGGCATGGCGGTGACGCGGGGGAGAAGAAAAGAGCCCTGTTGCCCCGGGATGACATGGCGGGAAGGGAACAAGCGGATGGTTTTTTCTTTGTGATGTCCCTGTGCCAGAAACGCAAAATGGCAAGAAAAATTGCCCGTACCGACGATACAGACAACAACAAAAACACTTACCGTCGGTGTAGATTCCGGTCTCGTTCAGCAGCTCAAAGTTCTGCTTAATGGTAACAAGCTGCACATAGGTCGCCGGGATCTCCTTGTTTTTGCCTAGCGCCAGGTAGAACAGCGAGAACAGCTGGAAGCACTCGTCCAGCACCGAGTCCACGCGGTTCTTGAAGGAGTCGTCGTCGTGATGCTCGGAAATACGCGTCGCCTGCAGTTCCTGCACCATCAGAAGCAGCTCGTTGTACATGCCCACGATCTCATCCGCTTTGTAGTAGTTGCCGCGGTCCTTCTTCAGCGCCGCAAGCCGGTTGCGGATGGTTATCAGGGCATTTAGAATCGGCTGCTCGCCAGCACTGACCGGCTGGTGACAGGATGCGGCTACTGGCGCTGAAAACATGGATGATAATAAATAGGTGGCAGGAAAAAAGCAAGAGTGGGGTGGGAAAAATAATTACGTGTGGAGTAGAGAAGGGTTGCGGTTTTTTCTTGCCGGCCCAGTTCCATTCTAGAGAGTGTGCTTAAGTCATACCCTAGGGCCGAAGCCTCGCAGGGATCGGAAAATCGGCTGAGCACAGGAGGAGTGCGTCCAATAAGCGGTGGAACATGCCCCAGCCTGAATTTGCCACAAAGCCATGCCTGCGATCGCAGGGGAAAAAAGTCCAGACCGCATTCAGGGGAGCAAAAAAACACGGGGTTAAGGTTCTGACACAGCGGGTATATTGAAAAAAGGCCGGTTCCCTTGGTCTGGGACACACCCGGCATTTGAGACGATGCCACAGATAGCAAGGGGGAGGGGACGATCTCGTTGGAATTTATTTTTGACATCCTACAGGTCCTTCAGACGGATGGCCACCGCATTCCGGTGGGCCTCCAGCTCCTCAACCTCGGCCAGCGTCATGACGGTCTCGCCGATGTTGGCCAGGCCCTCCTTGGTCAGCTCCTGGGCGGTGATGTGCTTCAGGAAGGTGGCGGTGTTGACGCCCGAGTACATCTTGGAGAACCCGTAGGTGGGCAGGGTGTGGTTGGTGCCGGAGGCATAGTCGCCGCACGACTCGGGCGAGTACGGGCCGACAAACACCGAGCCGGCATTGACGACGTCGGGCAGGCAGGCGCGGGCATTGTCGTTGTGCAGAATCAGGTGCTCGGGACCGTACGCGTTGGAGAAGTCCATGGCCTGGGCCAGCGACGCGACGCGCAGGCAGAAGCTCTTGGGAATGGACTGGCGCACAATGGCCACGCGCGGCAGGCGCACGGCCTGCTCATGCACCTGCTGCTCAATGGCCGCCAGCTGCGCGTCGGTCAGATCGACGGCCAGCAGCACGACCTGGCTGTCGGGTCCGTGCTCGGCCTGAGACAGCAGATCGCTGGCCACATACGCCGGGTTGCTGGTCGCATCGGCCACCACCAGTACCTCGGACGGGCCTGCCGGCATATCAATGGGCCACCATCGCCGCCGTGTCGTTCTGCGCCAGCATCTTGGCTGCGGTCACGTATTGGTTACCGGGCCCGCAGATCTTGTCGACCTTGGGCACTGTCGCCGTGCCATACGCTAGCGCTGCAATTGCCTGCGCTCCACCCGCCTTCACAATCGCCGTCGCCCCGACCTTGTGCGCCACATACAGAACCTCGGGCACAATTGTACCGTCGGCACGCGGCGGCGTCGCCAGGACGATCTCGCGGCACCCGGCCACCTGCGCCGGAACGCCCAGCATCAGCGCCGACGACGGCAGAACCGCCGAGCCGCCGGGCACATACAGCCCGACGCGCTCGATGGCGCGGCTGAAGCGCGAGCATGTGATGCCCGGCATCGTCTCGACGTGCGTGTCGCCGCCCAGCTGTGCTGCGTGGAACACACGCACGTTCTCGTACGCCTGGTCAATGGCCGCACGCACCTTTGCCGGCAGGTCGGGCACCGCGAACGGCGCGCGCTCCACCACCGCGTCCAGCTTGACGCGATCGAACTTTTCGGTGAACTCACGGACTGCTGCGTCACCGTTGGCCCGCACTGCATCGACGATTGGCCGCACCCGCCCCATGATCTCCTCCGAGTCGATGATCGGCCGCTGCAGCAACGCGTCGTATTCCGCCGTGCTCAGCTCGCCAGCGCCATACACGCGCATGCGGATCGGCTCGCCGGGCTGCGCTGTGCGGATGCCCGAGCTCAGAATCGACGTGCGCACCACCTCCTTCGGCCCGTCAGCTCCCGCAGCCTTAGCCCACTGCGGCTTGGCGTTGCCCGGTCGCCTGGCGACCTTGCGGTGCTTCAGGTCCAGGCTGCGCTCAACGTCAGCCAGCGACACGCCGTGGGCCGCGCACTTGACCATGGCGAAATACAGCAGATCCGCTGCCTCAAATGCCACGTCGTCGCGGCTCTGGGCCTCTCCCAGCTCACTCGCCTCCTCCAGGATCTTGGCCTTTAGCAGACCGGCGTCGTTGAACAGCCGCTGCGTATACGAGCCCGCCGGTGCATTCCGCTTGCGCTCCTCCACTACCGCCGCCAGCTGGCTCAGCCCCGAGGCCGGGCCAAAGCACGTGCGTGTGTTGTGGTGGCAGAACCCGGCGCCGTGCTGCTGCACCGTGAAGCACAGCGCGTCGCTGTCGCAGTCAACTGACACGCCCACCAGCGCCTGCGTCGCCCCCGATGATGCGCCCTTGTGCACAGCCCGCGCTTGCGCGACCAGTACACGCCTGCGCCCGTCGACAGCGCCGCCGCCAGGCTCTCCGCATTCGAGTACACCACGCCCAGGCACACGCGCTGCTCATCAACCACCACCGTCGTCAGCAGCCCGTCGCTGCGATCCGACACCACCCCAGCTCCGGCAATCACTGCCTTTGCCAGCCCCAGCTCAGCAAGCTGCTCTACCGGCACCACCGCCGAGCCGCCCGCCGCCGCACCGCCGCAATCAAGTCCAGTGTCCACGCATCAATGCTTTTCCACCAGAACCCGCACCGGCCCGGAACTCCCCAGCAGATGCTTGCTGGCCGCTGCACTGACCTGCACCAGCTCTGCCTGCTCGATCTGTGCTGCAGAGAGTGTCACCAGCAGTGCTCCTGCGCGTGCAATGTCACTCACCTGCGGCAGTGAACCCACCGGGAACTGCAGCGCAATACGTGATACGTCGATATCGGACGGGATTGCGCTTGCTGAGTCGACGATGGCTGCCGATACCCCGCTGTTCAGAAGATCATGCACCGACGCTTCGGTGGCCGGCGCCATCACCGCCGACCAGCCCGACACCTGCCCCAATGCCTGCTGTGCGTCCGTATACAGAGTCCAAGGCAAAACCCCAGCCGCTCTAATGAGCTCATCGCTTGAACCTAAAGTGATCTTTGGTACCAGCATTCTTGCAAGTATGGAAAAATGGAATGGATATAGTTTTTTGTAGAGATAAGAGACTGGTCGGGTATGCGCTCTGGAGCCTGCTCTATATCACGCATTCTCTGCTCCCGCCTCGCAAAGCGAACACAGCAAAAAAAGCCTCGGTTGATTCTAACAGAAACGTGGATCTCTGGTTGTGAGTCACCGTTTTTTGCTCTCTCACTAAGAAACAACCAGCACTCAGACGACCCAACTTGTGAATGCCCGCTAGTGCTGCGGCTCATAGTCCAATTGCCAGTGCCTTCCAAATCCTGTTCGCCTCCCCGTCACTACAGACATACACGGATATATTCTGCTTTGCATCTACCCCTGGTCAGTCAAAAGCGGCAATATCAGCGAAATGCCTGGCTGCTCCTTGAACCCTCTCATCTGCAAAGATATCGGCGAGGGGCATCCTGTCGGATGCAGTGCTCCACACAAACTTTATCCGCATAAGCGATGGAATCCTCGCTGCAATGCCAATAACCTGTGCTGCACCTGGCCCATACGATGCATTCGTGGTGGTCGACCTGCCATACAAATGATACGCATCACAGACAGTCAGCTGCTGGAGCGAGGTACTGAGCGGCTCAGCTGGGCAAGTAGATACAGCACTGCGTACAGCCTCCAACATTCTGCTGTTGCTGCCATCATCTGCACTGCTGTCCCAGGCCGTGATTTTGTAATATACTTTCATCCGCTTCAGGTACAGGAGCTGCGGCAGAACATGCTCAAATACCGCACGAGACACGATGAAGTCTAGTTCGAGCGTGCAGAGGAACATGCATCCGAACTGAACAGACTCGAAATCCAGGGGGCTGGTTGTGGCGACCGAGAGCATGCGGATAGATGATGTTGGCCCAAGCAAGTACTTGTGCATATCCGCCATGCTGAGTGGCCGTGAAAGACTGTCGCTGCGGATGTTGACTGTATGCAGCATTGGATACCGTGACAGGTCCCAGCCAACCATAGCCTGCTGGTTGCCGTATACACTGAGTGTTTCAAGAAGCGGCGCATGCGAAAACACCTCTGACACCGCACAGTGGGGCGTATTCTTGGGGTCGATATAAAGATTGCGCAGCTTCGGGAACTCAAACTGGTACTCGCTCCACCTGCCCTCGGGATCTAGCCCACTAATGTCTGGGGTGAAGGTTATATACAGTTTCTCAAGCTGCGGGAACGTCACAGTCTGACCTCTCGCTCCTCTGACAAACGCATGGAGCAGCGAATCGGAATAAACAGCGGCAAACTCGAGGCACCGGACAACCTCGGGATTGAAGACCGGAACTGAGCGCACGTTGTTTGCATGCATAGTGGTAATAGACAGAGCCGTCAGTGCTGGCAGGACTAGCCGCGAATAGTCTGTTGTGTCACAATATTGTAGATTCAGCGATGCTATGCCTTCTGCACTGCCGCCCAGTGCCGCCATTAAGTCAATTGGCGGGCCGGCAATGTTGGCAGATACAATAGCAAAGTCGATAGTGTTGGGTGCACATTTGATGATAGCGCGCACAACATGCTCCAACTGGCGAAACCTTGTGCTGTTAATGGTGTCGAGTCCAAAATCCGTACCAATGGCAATCGATACGGCCTGGACAGACGGCCAGCTATGCCCAGCAAATACGCTCTGAGTGAGAAACTCGACCATCTCTTCTGTGACTACATCTCCCTTGCCGATATGGAGGACGAGTTGGCGCAGAGGAACCGACGGCAAAACCATATCCATATTTGTCCGGTAGACATATCGATTGCCGGCCACTATGGTCTTGGTCATAGATCCGCTGTTGTTGGATTCTTGGGCCCTACGGTGTCCAATGCGGAAGCAGAGCTGGTCGAAGATACGATGGCCAAGCACCTCCCGCCACAAGCGGCAGACGCCTGCCAGCTTGAACTTTACCTTCAGCGATGTGGAGTCACCGCGTTCTGCCTGCAGACCAAGCGCGTCGCTGAATAGGTAGCCAAAGATCCCCTCTATAATCAACGGAGCTGTCAACACCTTGTGCATAGTTGCAAAGTAATAGCAGTGGGAAAATATACAGGACTAAAGGAAAAGGTCGCGCAAGGTGGAGCTGTCGATGTTTTGATTTTGTTCCAATGGGCGAGTGGGAAAAAGGACGGCAGATCTCCTAACCGAAAGTCAAACAAATCAAGAGGCCAGCTGCTAGCCTGGAGCATTAGCAATGGGATGGGGATATGGCCATGTCAAATGTAACAAAAAGGGCAAGCACTGTTGTAAATCGATAAAGTATACTGAGCAGCCACTGGCATCTGCTTTGAATTGAATATACAGATGTTGTGCGCTGTCATGAGCTAGCCGAGACAGGGCGCCGGAATAAATTTGAGGAAAGTGGACGCAGATCGGGCACGTTTACCAGCTGGCTGGTATCCACGGGCTAGCCTCCAGTATTATGAGGATGAGTGAACCTAGAGCATGGGTGGAGAGATGTAGCAGCACCATGCACCGTGGTACTTATATCGCGACAGCCATTCAGTTGCTCTCAAACAAGAACTGCCGCTGACTTACATAGCAATAATTACTACATGCAAGTGGCGTGCACGGCAGCATGCTTTGCGTATGCCTGGTATGGTGTCAGCGCTGTAACGTTCATCTCCCACATTTCTTGCTCTCATAAGCTACAGCACAGAGCGGAATTATCTGGAAACCAACGCAAGCCAGCGATAGCAAATCGATCAGAGAAATGTGGAAGTTTTATGACAGGTTTGGTGTGCATCGCCGTTCATGCACCTACTTGAGTAGGACGACTTGACGTTGTATCAAGCCATGCCAAGCCAATTATTGCGTACATATTTGCACGCTTCATAGCTTTGTTGGTATATGCAGATCACTAAGAAAGAAAACTGCTTGCGTAGCAGTTTCTGGGAGATACAGGCTAGCAGAACGTGGCAGAACCCTAGATCTATATAAACGCGCACCGCCCGTTCCTTCAGTTCCATATATCATCAGCAAGAGCATCAGCATATCTTTCGAAACAACACATACCATGGCAAGCATAGTCTCTACCAGCTACAACCTGCGCTACTTCAACTTTCCTGGGCTCGCCGAGACCATCCGTCTTCTGCTGTGCTCTATCGGTGCTCAATGGACTGAAGAGCACCCCAAGTGGCCAGAGAAGAAGGGTGAGCAGCCGTTCGGGCACTTGCCCGTTCTTGTCGAGAAGGATTCAGGCGGACAAGTGCTATTCACTCTTTCTGAGTCGCTTGTCATCGAGCGCTACCTCTTGCGCAAGCACAGCCTAATCCCGTCCGATCCCGAGCTCGCTGCTCGCCAGGAGCAGCTGCGAGACCAACTCTATGATGCCATGGTCGCTATGAGCTATGCGATGCACGCTGGTGGAAAGTCTGCGCATATTGTGGTGCGCAGGTGTACCGAGATTCTCGAAAACTTGGGTCAGGTCCACGGCAAGGCGCTGCGTGACAACGGCAGCAATGGCCATCTTTTCGGCGACAAGACCACATACCCTGATCTTGCGCTTTATGCGTTCATCAGACACATCCGTGCTGAATCGGCGAAAGAGGAGTCGGCTGAGATTGCTGCCCACTTTGATTCGGAGGCGGCACCCGAGTTCAAGAAGCTTGTGGCAGTTGTTGAAGCGGACCCGGCTCTGCAGAGCTATTTTGAGATACAGGAGAAGATTGGAAAGAGCTAGCTTGTTCTGTTTACACGTTTGACAATAAGACCTTGGCTTTGCTGGAATATGCTGCGCAGTATTAGGTGTCCAACGTATGGCACTGCACCCCCAAACCCGAGCCGATCCGTCGCTCTAATGCACTCAACAATCACAACAGGGCTTATTTCAGGCGTGGCAGTGCTGCGTTCAGAGCTAATACCGCAGTAGGCACGCTCTTGCTTGCGTAGATAACAGGGGTGTTGGCATTAGAGTGCAAATCCACTCCCGTATCACCATGCCAACAATCTAACCAGATAAAATCAGGCTTCAGGCTGACCGGACCCTCCTCTTTTTCAGTCAGTCTTGTTAACCTTGGAGATGGGATGGGTGCATACGAGCAAAATAAAGGGTAAAGCATGGGGAATCAGCTATTTAAAGCAAGCCATTCAGCCTGGCTGTGTCTCACTCAGGGCTCTCTTCTGCAACTGAACAAACTACAGCCCCGTTTTACCAAGCCCATTCAAGTCGCCATGTCTACTCAAGACTCGCTGTCCTATACCCTCCGCTACTTTGACCTGCAGGGTATCAGCGAGACCATTCGGCTGCTGCTTACTGTGAAGGGGGTCGAGTGGACCGAGGAACATCCCGAGTGGCTAGTGGCAAAGGCTGACCAGCCGCTTGGCCGCCTACCTGTCCTGCTCGAGAAGAACAGCGACGGCGAGGTTGTGTTTGAGCTCACTGAGTCGATGGTCATCGAGAGGTACCTTGCGCACAAGTACGGACTCCTTCCGACTGAGCTGCAGGCATCGGCACGGCAAGAGCAGCTGCGTGACCAGTTCGTTGACCTCCAGAACGCAGCTCTTGACTACCATTTTTCGGATGGTGACTTCAAAGACAATCTGAAGAAGAAGTTCGGCGAGCTAGCGGGCTACTTGATCAAGTTCCACACCAAGGCGCTGCAAGCGAACGGAAACAACGGCCACTATATCGGTGACTCGATCTTATACGTTGACATTGCTCTGTATGCGTTCCTCAAGTTTATCAGGTCCCAGTCGAAGGTCAAGAACGACGGCTTCTCCAGCTACTTTGAGCCAGAAAAGGTGCCCGAGTTTGCCAAGGTTGTTGCTGCCGTCGAGGCTGAGCCTGCGCTCGAGAGATACCTTGCCCAGGATGTCAGGAAAGCGACATATATGTGGTAGTTTTCAGGCTGTAAGGTCTGTGCCCTTAGTGCCTGGCCAGAATCCATCATCTACCTAGTTTTGAATATTTCCGCAGCATGCCACCACTTTATTGCCCTTCAGGAAGACCATGATGTGCAGTCTTCGTGGGAAAGCACACCAACCTCGCCCTGATCTGACAGGCAGACGCTACAGGTAAAAGCCACCACAGTCTAAGCGGCCCAATACCAGGCCAGAGATACTCAGCATGGCCAGCACTTCTTGGGGGAGGTCAGTAATATCAGCGCATCAGTGGGCAAAGCTTAGTAGATCAGTGTGGCACATGCGCATTTTTTTGTGACTTCGGGTTCAAAAGCGGGAAATTTTCTCGCACGCTTCCGTTTTTCTCTCCCACCTCTACATTTACCTCTTACTGTAAATTTCCATTCTTTTCATTGCAAAAACAGAACCCTGCACACAAAATGGCTTCACGACAATCACTCCCCTGCAAGACCGACACATCCGCCCGCACGCTCGATGCACCGGCCAAACCCGACATGCCGCAGAGCAGCGCGCTGCTCACATCGCGCACAGCTACCCGGCAACTGACGTCCCTGGAAAGCGCGTTCTGCGGGGCCACGGCAGGGCTGATTTCACGGGCACTGATAGCGCCGTTTGATGTGATAAAGATCACGCTGCAGCTGGAGACCAGGCGTCGGTCGTTTGGGATCCTGAAGGCAGACGGGGTGGTCGAGTGTGCAAAGCAGATTATGCAGCGGGAGGGCGTGCGCGGGTTCTTCAAAGGCAACCTGTCGGCAGAGTATCTGTACCTGTCGTATGGTGCAGCTCAGTTTCTTGTATTTGGGGCAGTCGAGAGGGCGATGGCGCAGACAAACGTAAGTGTGAATGCATGGTAGCCTAGCCTGGTACTGGCGAGCTGGCGGCTGTAGTTGGGTGGGGGTTGTATTGCGACAGCATGGCTTCTCATTTATCCTGTTTACATGTTTAGATTGTTCCCAAAAAGGCCCGGTCGTTTGTGGGCGGGGCGCTGGCGGCAGGCATTGCCACAACGATGACATATCCGTTTGATCTGCTACGTACGCGGTTCGTCGCGCAGAGCATGGATCACCGCATATACACGTCGATTCTGGGGGCGGTGCGCAAGATCCACGCAGAGGAAGGAGTGCGTGGGTTCTACCGCGGGCTGTGGCCGGCGTGCCTGCAGATCATGCCGTACATGGGTGCGGTGTTTACCAGCTACGACATGCTGGCGACCGGGTATCGGTACCTAAGGCGTAGCGTCTTGGTGTCGTCGTCGCCGGTGCTACAGGGCCTGGACGCAATGCAGGACGCGGTCTTGGGCGGCACTGCGGCGGTTATCAGCAAAACGTTTGTATATCCGCTAGACCTCGTGCGCAAGCGCCTGCAGGTGCAGGGCACGCAGCAGTTCACAAAGAGCGCGCTGCCAGAGTATACAGGGATGACGCATGCGCTGGTCAGCATTGCCCGGACCGAGGGCGTGCTGGCGCTGTTCCGTGGGCTGACGCCGGCGCTGGTCAAGGCAGCCCCGGCGTCGGCGGCGGTGTTCTTTGTGTTTGGGTGGACGCGGGATGTGGTGCTGACAGTCAAGCCTTACTGAAAGCATCATGCTGTCCAATCGCCCGCCACGCCCAGCCATGCACAAAAATAGAAATATCCGTTAGTACCATCTTTACCTATATATAAGATTTTATAGTCCAAAAAGTGTCCGACCGTCCGCTAGAAATTATTTAATTGGTTAAAAAAAAACAAATTTTTATAGTTTAACAATGGGTGTATATGCACGTGTTTTGTTAAATATGCATGTGTGACCTGTTAAACAATCATACAATACCTTACTATACCTGTCAAGTGTCATGACAACGACAAGAAAACCTTATGTATATAAACTTTCTTTTTGTAAAAACACATACTCTCTCTCTCTCTCTCTCTCTCTCTACATATTTTTGTGGTTTACTGTGACTTTGTTTTACTGAGATATATACTTATATATATACTCCTCATTTATTCCTTCATTTAAAAGCAAAAACGATGGTATTCTATTCTAATAGTACGAATAATGCCTCGGTTTCTGATCGTCGCCGGATTGCTGATCGTGCACGACGCCAACGTCAGAGGGCTTTGAGTGCTCAGGGGGACCGCTCCCATGAACTTGAACAGGAAAGATTACGAAGTCGGAGACGACGGGCAATGCAGAGCAATGAGAGCCGCAATGCTGCTAACAGACAGCGTTCTTCTCAGCGACAGGCTCAGCGTGCTTCTCAACGACAGATTCAGCGTACTGCATCAGGTGCACATCTGCCGCTTGCATTGCAGGTATCTGGTGCACACACGTTACCTCTCCGACTTGGAAGAATGGATGTGCAGTGCACCAGTTGTAGTGCCTTGCTATGGACTGCCGAACGAATCCAGCAGTCCTCTATGACACGTCCAATTTTTCAGATCTGCTGTGCACGTGGAGCTGTAGTGCTTCCAGCTCTGCAACCGCCACCAGGAATACTACTTCGACTATTGACTGGCACTAACACTGAAGCGCGGCAATTCCAGCGAAATATCCGAATGTATAACTCGGTACTCTCCTTTACCTCAACAGGTGGAGTAGTTAATGGCGAAGTTAGCAGGCATCATGGTGGTAAGTACCAATATGCTATGTTTTATATTCTATGCTCTATGTTCTATGTTCTATGTTCTATGTTCTACGTTCTACGATTGTTTTATGAATAGCTATATAATTGTTGGAATCATCTCCTCTCATCTCAAATCATATTATATCATAGGTGTCTCTAACTTTCGAGTTCGTGGTCAGATGTACCATAGAATTGGATCACTACTTCCAGTATATGGCAACGAGCAGCCGCAGTATGCACAGCTGTATATTTACGACACTGCCAATGAGCTTGCAAATCGAATGACTGCAATTCCTGGACTTGATGAGAATACTCTGTCTCTCCTCCAGCAGATGCTCCATTCAGTCAATCCGTATGCTGCTCGCTTCCGTCAGGTTGCTGAAATTGTCCAGCAGAATCCATCCCCTGAGCTATGCATAGCAATTACAGCAGGTCGCAATAACGATTCGCGTCGCTACAACTTACCAACAGCGGATGAAGTAGCTGCAATTATACCCGATGGCCAATATACAAACAATGGCCGTGATATCATCCTACGGACAACTAATGGTACACTACAGTGGATTTCAGAGCTACATGTTGCCTATGCTGCACTGCACTATGTGCTTCTATTCCCACGTGGGGAGGATGGCTGGCATCCTGACATTCCTATTTCAGGTCATCAGCATACACGCCAAGACAGTATCCAAGCCCAGGATAATGTCTCAGAGATTTCAGAGAATGGTGTTGGAGATGAAGCACTCTCTGGAACCCATCGCCAAAGCCGTGTAACTCAGATGGCCTTTTATGCCTACCGGCTTCAGTTTCGTGGTGAGGCAGCTCCAATCCTCCACCTAAGTAGGAGGTTATTCCAGCAGTATATTGTCGACGCATATTCCACTATTGAGAGCAACCGCCTACGATGGTATGCAAGAAACCAAGACAATATTCGTGCTGAAATGTACCAAGGTATGTATTAGTTTCAATCATATATAAAATATAGTAAGAAATGATGCTGTTGTTGTTGTTGTTGTTGTTGTTGTTGTTGGTTAATGCACATTTAGTATGAATTATTATAATAGTAAGAAACTGCTGCTAACTTGAATCAAATATATTTATCTATATATAGGCCTTCAAGATGCTGTCCAGCTATCTGAAGCCGATATGGTTGGTGCTAACCTTGGTCGTAGAGTGATATTTGATAGATTTATTCTTGGATCACCGATAGTTTCATATTTTGTTGAGTCGATTGCCTCGTAGCATATCGATTCCTTCTTCTTCTTTAGCTATTTCACTTTTAGCTAGTATCTCAAGTATCTTCAATCCAACCCTCTTTCGAGCTCTAGAAGCGCTCGTATCTCTACGCTACAACAGGTTATGAGCCCTGTGCCCATTATTCTTTAGTTTCGTAAAAACTCCTCTTTAAATAACGCGCACTTTAAATTTTTTTTCTCTTTTCAATTTTCATTTTTCTTCTATTTTCTCTTTTATTTTCTTCCATTTTACTTCTTTCTCAAGACACAAATTCTGTGACAATTTTCAAGGAAATGAATTCATTTGGTACCTATTCGAATGAAGCTGTGTTGCAAGGGTTGCCACGCTTCGATAGTTCTACAGACTTCAGTATGTGGAAATCAAAGGCGATTGATGTCCTAATATCGTGGGACTTACTGGAGTATGCTCTTGAGGACAAAAGGTCCACGAAGAGGACTGGTGACAAAGTGGTCAAGGAATTCGCCAGAGACGATCGACAAAAGGATGCTCGCACGAGGCTACTACTCCAGAGACTGGTCACTGAAGATCTACTGCAGCCCGTGGCGAACAAACCTGCATTTGAGATCTGGAAGTACCTCGAGGAGGAGTATGCTCAAGTCTCACCCCCGGTAATGCTCAAGAAAATTCAAGAGCTTACAACGATCCACCGAGAGCAAGGCGAAAGCATGGTTGATATGATCAACAGAGGCATTGGCCTGCTGCAGTCATTCCCGCAGGCAAAGATCTCGAAAGAACAGCTCCTGTCGTTTGCCCTATTGGACGAGATACGGAAGACATCTCCGATGATTGCAGACAAAATCTTGGCGCAAGGAATCGACAAGATCACTCCGGAATTGCTAAAGAAGGAGATGTTTCTGTTCACACAGATGGAGCAATCGGCCCAGGAAGAGGTGATGGTGGGAACATCGTTAGCCAGAATCGCTTGCCAACTGTGCCGCAGAAAAGGGCATGAGGCCAGCTGTTGTCCCCGACTGAACAGCAACAGGTGGGTGGCCAATGACCCTGCTGTGGTAGCCTCTTCTATAGCGAATGACCTTTCAAAGCCTGGGATCTGGCTCATGGATTCTGGTGCCAATATATCGTCTTCGCCTTATCTGCACCTGCTACAAGACCGCGAGACCATTTCCGGCAGCACAGTGAGTGCAAATGGTGGTGTGACCCCAATTACCACCAGAGGCAAGGTCATCGTTGGCCAGGGCAAGAATGCCTTTACGCTGTCCAAGGTCTGCCATCTGCCAGATGGGTCGTTCAATCTGATATCCGTTGGCGAGATGACAAAGCAAGGGCTTGATGTGTTATTCACGAAAGACCATGTCTTTGCTTACCGTAATGGTGTAGCAATTATATCGGCCCGATCGGTGAATAACCTGTTCCCAATTGGCCCTGATGTCCAAGGCGTTAACGAAGATCTTGATCTAGCTCCTGTGATTAAGAGTTCGCCAGTCAGCCAAGCTGTGGCCATGACCAACATCAAGGCAGACAACAACTGTGGTAACAACAGCACGATGCTGCTTCTTCATCGCCGGTTCGGACACCTGTCTGAGGTATATCTCCAGGCAATCGCCAGAGTCGCCAAAATCGAGATTGATGGCAAATTCCCTCTTGCTTGCGAAGTGTGCCTCTCTCATAAACCAAAAGCTGAGTCAGCAATTGGCACTATTCCTCGTGATGAAAAGCCATTTGGTCTGATATATGCAGATGTCGGTATGATGAACGTCACATCCTATGATGGCAAGCGCTACTATCTAGCTATTGTGGACAGCTACTCCCGGTACTCGCGCATCTATACCATGGAACGGAAGTCAGAGTCTGCACGGTTCATTGACGAATTTATTCGTTGGGTAGGGACGCAGTTCAGAACCAAAGTTCAAAAGTTCTACTCAGACAATGGCGGTGAGTTCATAAATACGGAGCTCAATAGGATTCTCGCTTACCATGGCATCGAGCGGATGACGTCGATGGCACACAAACCCTGGCAGAATGGTGTGGTAGAGCGTTTTAACCGCCTCATCGTAGAGACTACCAACTGCATGCTAGGCGAGTGTGGGGCACCACCTTCCTTGTGGACACGGGCATTGCTTTATGCGAATCTATTGTCAAATTGCATGCCTAAGAAAGCAACGAAGATGGTACCACCATTGGCACTACTGAAACGCAATCTATCCACTCACCTGATATGTGTCTTTGGATGTAAAGTCACCTACCTTCAGCCAGCTAGCATGCGCCCGAAACTTGGAAACCGAACACCTCACGGCATCTTCATGGGATTATAGGGCAACAAGTACATCGTTTGGAATAGCGAGACTGGAAGATGTCTTGAGAGAGACAAGAATCTGGTATTCCATGAGGACGAATTCCCTATGAAAGATGGCAAATTCGCTCCATGGCCATCTCAGAAACGATCAGTTACAACATTTGGATCTGCACCCCCTTTCCCAATTACCTCGATCCCAAGACAGATACCCGAACCAGAGGCGAGGTGTGAGGTAACTGAGGACTCTGTACGGTCGGACGAGCATGAGGACGATGAGACTGGAAATGTTAGCAGCTATGAAGGAAATCTACCTGGCAGCTTCCCATACAGTGGTCAGGTCGATATGATAAGGAGAGGCGACGATGACACAGACGATCAGGGGAATACTAGAAGTGGCGATCAGATTGGACAGACCATGACCAGTCACACTCGCAGACTTTTTGCGGACGAAAACAGTGACTACGATGCCTCAGATGAGCATCTCGACCAGGTTACAGCTTCAGAGAATGGACAGTCAGATGATCAAGGCGCTCAGCTGGAGAATACAGTTAATCGACTTGATGCTCAGGCTGATTGGGGCAATGTGGGTAATAGTCTCCTTGACCCCATTTATCATGGTACTCCAATCACAGATCGTCATCGCCAGTTTGCACACTCCTTTGCTTACCGCAACTTCGCACTTGCCCGAGATGAAGAGCTAAATGATAAGCAGGTGCTCTACATGTTGCGATGTGTGAAGGATCGTGATCCAGACTTTGATCGGCCATCTGTGCAGTCAGAGTCTGTAGTTCCAGTCATGAGGCAAGCACATTCGTCAATCCGTCTGCCATCATATGCTTCCCAACCCCGAAAACATGATGACCCTGGAGCTGTAAATGAGCGGAACATTCTACCTGAGGGATCTCGTCGACAGCAACATGGGCGCAATCACGGTTTGGCATGTGTCGTGGATGAATCTGAGGTGGAACCTACCATTATGACTACACTGGCATCAGTGGCAGGACCACCTTCATATCGTGCCATGATGAAATCCAATAACCAGGCCGAATGGGGACAGGCGGTTCAGAGAGAATTGGCATCAATCGTGGAGAACAGGGTGCTTCGAGTGGTACCGAGGACTCGTGGGGTGAAAACACTATCCACGAGATGGGTTTTCGTTCAAAAGTTCGATAGTGCACGAAGGTCGAGTTTATTCAAAGCAAGACTGGTTGTCAGAGGATTCCAACAAGTGGCGGACATTGATTATCATGAGGTGTATGCACCTGTGGTACAGTACAAGTCTATTCGACTAATTCTGGCGATCGCGGCACAATTCGATCTGCAGCTACACAGTATGGATGTGGTGACAGCTTTTCTACATGGATACGTCGAGGAAGACTTGTATATCGATATTCCTGAAGGTATGGATGGGGATCACTCTCGATATGTATGCAAGTTGGACCGCGCACTCTATGGACTCAAACAGGCACCACGGGCTTGGAACACTCGTCTCTGTGATCATCTCGTCAATACCATAGGGTTCTCATGTTGCACTGGCGACAAGGGAGTCTATGTTCGGAGGTCATCTAAGGGCTTAGTGTTACTGACAACATACGTTGATGACTTGTTGATTGCTGGATCTTCTGAGGCGCTAATCCAGGAAACTAAGGATGCACTGTCGACAGAGTTCCGGATGAAGGATCTAGGGCGCTGCACTGAAATTTTGGGTATCGAAGTTGAGCAGGGAAAGGACTACGTTCGTATTCATCAGCATGGAGCCGTGATGTCACTTCTAAGTCAGCACAGCATGTCAGATGCAAACCCAGCTGCAACTCCCCTCTGTCCAACTACCAATCTTGTTCCGAGACTTGATGATGAAGATAAGGCGGATCAGACCAACTATCGATCAATTGTTGGTTCAATCCAGTACTTGGCCTCGGTATCTCGACCGGATATCGCATATGCTGCTTCTCTTCTGGGCTCCTTCAACGCAGATCCTGGCGTGAGTCATCTAACAGCAGCTAAGCGGGTACTTCGCTATCTGAAAGGAAGCTCGACGCTGTGCATCACGTACTCCAAATGCCCCGATCTCTCGATTGCCTTCTTCAGTGATGCTAACTTCGTTCATGGTCCGGCGAAACGTGTGACTCTTGGATATACATCATGTGTATCCCAGGGTTTGGTATCATGGAAATCGAAGAAGCATGATCAGGCAGTCCCCTTGTCTACAGCAGATGCAGAGTCGTATGCCGTGATACTTGCCTCTAGGGAGATCAAATGGATGTCTAGGTTTATCGACGAACTTGGTTTCATATCTACCATTCCCAATCTTTTCTGCGATAACACTACGGCCGTCTCCTGGATAAATGACGGGAAAATCAACGAGCAAAACAAGCACCTCAGGTACGACGTACAATACCCGCACTACCTCATTACCAAAGAGAACGTGTTCAAGCTACGTCATATCCCAGGCAAGGAACAACAGGCTGATTTCCTAACCAAGCCTCTCGCAAAGACTGCATTTCAACATGCACTTCGGCTATCTCATTTACAAGAAACTTCATTTTCCAACGGGGCATGATAGATTTATTCTTGGATCACTGATAGTTTCATATTTTGTTGAGTTGATTGCCTCGTAGCATATCGATTCCTTCTTCTTCTTTAGCTATTTCACTTTTAGCTAGTATCTCAAGTATCTTCAATCCAACCCTCTTTCGAGCTCTAGAAGTGCTCGTATCTCTATGCTA
Organism: Linderina pennispora; assembly: GCF_002104995.1. Classification (NCBI taxonomy): domain Eukaryota; kingdom Fungi; phylum Kickxellomycota; class Kickxellomycetes; order Kickxellales; family Kickxellaceae; genus Linderina; species Linderina pennispora. The sequence continues at coordinate 4,909 of NW_024468300.1, read as the reverse complement.
CAACAATATTACCATCCTCATATACTGCTGGTCCCCGCCATATGTATCAGCTCTATCAAGATGCAATGGCTATTGTGAGGATATTCGGTCCCCCTGACCTATTTATTACCTTCACCTGCAACCCCCGTTGGCAGGAGGTACAGGCCAAATTACTCCCTGGACAATCTGCTGCTGATCGCCCAGATCTAACAGTTCGTGTCTTCAATATCAAGCTGAAGGAACTGATTAAAGATCTAACGAAGAGGCATATTTTTGGTCAGGTCGCTGGTCATATTTACACTGTTGAGTTTCAGAAGCGAGGGTTGCCCTATGCACATATTCTGCTTATTCTGGACAGCGAGTCAAAGCACCAAATTATCACAGAAATCGACCGAGTGGTATGTGCTGAGCTTCCTAATGAACAGCAGAATATGCAGCTCTTTAGAGTTATTGCCACCTCAATGATGCATGGGCCATGCGGGCCACTAAACCTACAGGCACCATGTGTAAGAGAAGGCAACTGCACAAAGCGCTACCCAAGATTCTTTTCAGAGGCCACACAAATCACCAATAATGGCTACCCAATTTATCGACGGCGTGAGGATGGGCAGTTTGCTTCTATAAGAGGAATGCAGCTTGATAACCGATGGGTTATACCTTATAACCCTTATCTAGCTGCAAAGTATGAGGCACATATTAATGTTGAGGTATGCTCCTCAATCACTGCTGTCAAATACCTTTTCAAATATGTGTACAAGGGCCATGATCGTGCAGCTCTCCATATAACAAGGGCAAGGACAACTGATACAACAAATACTGCAGTTGAGAATGAGATCCAGAGCTATGTTGATAGCCGCTATATCTCTACTTCTGAGGCAATCTGGCGAATTTTTGCATTCCGCCTATATGAGGAGAAGCCCGATATTCAACGACTTCAAGTCCATTTACCAGGGGAGCAAATGGTTCTCTTTCATGATGGTGAGCTTATTTCTGAAGTTGTTAACCAGCAGCACCTTGCACATACTACACTCACACAGTGGTTTGCTTATAATGCTGCCCACCCAGAGGCCCGTGCATATACATATGCTGAATACCCACAGCATTTTGTCTGGAATCACCAACAGTGTGTCTGGAAGCCAAGGCAGAGAGGTAATACAATTGGGCGTATCTACTTTGTTTCTCCTAGAGCTGGAGAACGATTCTACCTCCGAATGCTACTCAATGTAGTTCATGGTGCAATATCATTTGAAAATCTCAGGACTATCAATGGTGTTGTTTATCGAACATTTAGAGAAGCCTGTATAGCACTTAGCCTGCTTGAAGATAACCGCGAATGGGCTAGGTGCTTAGATGAAGCTGCACAAGTCCAGATTGGTCACCAACTCCGATATTTATTTGCCACTATTCTTGCTCAAGAAAACCCAGTAAACCCATATGCACTATGGATACAGCACCAGACAAGCCTAATTGATGATCTATTATATAGAGCCCTCATGCATACAGCTAATCTGGAAGCTGCTGAGCAATCTGCTATTAACAGTGCCCTTAGGGAGATTAACTCTATTCTTCTCCACTCTGGGCGCTCACTTAGTGACTATCCTGGCATGCCAGTTCCAATACCAGAACATGCAAATGGTGATAGTACTGAAAACTATTTAATTAGTGAGCAGCTATCATTTAATCAATCTGAGCTTGCTGATTGCACTGAACAGATGCTTCGTATAGCTAATACTGAGCAGTTAGCAGCCTATAATACCATTATGTCTGCTGTAGAAGGGTTAGCTAATACTACAGCAACATTTTTCTTCCTTGATGGCCCTGGAGGAAGTGGCAAAACATTCCTGTATAAGCTTCTCCTTGCTCATATTCGGAGCCAAGGCCATATTGCCTTAGCAACTGCCTCCTCTGGCATTGCTGCTATGCTTCTCTCTGGTGGTCGAACTGCTCACTCTACATTTAAGATACCTCTAATTGTAGATAGTACTTCAACATGCAATATCTCCCTTGGCACTAACTTGGCATCATTGCTCCAGGCCACAAGGCTGATTATTTGGGATGAGGCACCAATGATGCATCGTCATACATTTGAGGCCCTTGATCGCACACTGCGGGATATAATGTGCTCTGCTGATCCAGCCCTTAAGCATCAGCCTTTTGGAGGTAAGGTAGTAGTAGCTGGTGGCGATTTCCGCCAAATTCTCCCTGTCATTCCAAAGGGAAATAGAGCTCAAACTGTTGATGCAGCTCTTTGCCGATCTCCATTATGGAGTCAAGCACAAATTCTACACCTTACTACCAATATGCGACTCCAACTTAGGGCTGGTGCCCAGGATTGTACAGCAATCCAATTTGCTGACTGGCTACTTCAAGTTGGGGAAGGAAGGTTACCCAGCGATGAATATGACCAAATTCAATTACCTGTGGGTACTGTAATACCCTCAGATAATGTTGAGCTATTGATCAATGCAATTTATACTAATTTAGCATATCAATATAATCAAGCCAACTATATGGTCAATCGTAGCATCCTATCACCAACTAATGCCTCAGTGAATGATCTAAATAACAAGATCATTGACCATCTACCAGGCACTATCATTAACTACTATAGTGCTGACTCAATTGCAGATACTGATGGTGCAACTACAGAGACCCAGCAGTTGTTCCCAGTTTGAATTTCTTAATTCACTAGATGTTGGTGGAACCCTACCACCTCATCACCTCCGCCTCAAAGTAGGGGCACCAATCATTACTCCTACGTAACATGGATTCAGCCCATGGTCTATGTAATGGCACACGACTTATATGCCATAGATTACAGCCCCATATGATTGATGCTGAAATTATAACTGGTGCTGCTTATGGTACCAGGGTATTTATACCCCGAATGATATTAACAACTAAGCACCAGCAATTACCATTTGTTCTACGCCAATGCCAGTTCCCAATCCGCCTTGCCTTCTCAATGACTATAAATAAGGCCCAAGGTCAAACAATGGAACGAGTTGGGCTTTATCTTCCATCACCTATCTTTACTCATGGCCAACTCTATGTGGCACTTTCTCACATACAATCATTTAGTAATCTCAAGATAATGTTAGGGTCAGCTACACATTATCCTGATAGTGAACCTAAGACTAAAAACATAGTCTATAAGGAGATATTTTCTTAGTTTAATTTTAGCTTTATATATAAATATATTTTTTATTAGCTAATACTAATTTCTACCATATACTATTATTAGTATTAAAATTATTAAATGTTTTATATTAAAACCTATTATATTCAAAAACATATTTGTATTTATGTATTCAGCCCGCTGCAGGCGCTAGCAGTCTCCACCGAAATGTGTGACAAACAGCGTTTGGCACACATAGAGGTGCGCTTGCATCGCAAGCATGAGACTGCTAGTCTTTACCTTTATATAAGATTTTATAGTCCAAAAAGTGTCCGACCGTCCGCTAGAAATTATTTAATTGGTTAAAAAAAAAAAATAAAACTCTTAAGCTTCAACACAGGTTCGAGTGACTTGCTCTGTAAACTCCTTTTGATCTTGTGCGGCATCTGACCTCATCGGTGAAACCAGGGTGACGAGTTGTTATTGTAGTGGTCACAGGTCTCCACTGGATATCTCCATTGGTTCAGCGCAAGAGCTGCTCTCATTGTCGGTCGGCCTGATAACTTCCATAGCATCATCATGGTGGTCATCACCGGCTGCGCAACACTCTTAGGATAGTTATTTATGAGCACCTATTGAATAGGGCCATATAGCTCTTCTAGCGGTCATGCAATATTTGTGGGTTTATTTTATAAATTAATTTGTCTTATGAACATGTGTAAGCAGTAGTATTTGGGCCACAATGGACCCAGTCTGTATAGACTGATTCAAGAGACTGTATGAGTGCTAAAGGCCTCAAGAACCATGCAAGCCAGATAATTTTTAATAAAAAGTTCTTAATGCTATGCATACGCAATAAAGCAAAACTGAACAGCATCATTTCTCTTCTTACTTTGCCTATTGAATTTCTCAAATGAATATTACCCGCAGCACTACTGTCATAAAGACATCGCTTGGTGGTATTGGCTTCCGTGATTCTATGTTGCCCTGCCTAGAGCAATTTGTACATAGTGTCAATATCATCAAAGAGCATACATACATGCTTGCACGATGGATACTACTCCATCAGCTAGCTTACGATGATGCCTTTGACCCAGCAACATTTGTGAAAAAGGGGTTTTTTCGTTTTATTTATTTATTCATTTATCGCAACTTGAAGGCGAAGACTGTCATATCTGCCGAGGATTTCGTTAACCGGAAGGACAGGTCAGAACTGTTAACCGCCGATTTCAGTGATGTAGTTAGATATCACATTTATGATTATCTATTGCATAATGGCGATATTGAGCTACATGGCGTACGCGAAATGAATCAGGTAGCGACATACGTGGATACCGAGCTGATGACAACATACAAGAACAACATTGTGTTGCACTATGGCACTTGCCTACAGCGGATTCTGGCCAAATTGATTGATATTCGCTGCCGCAAAAACACACTGCGCAGTACAATGGGCAATGTGTCTAAGGCTGAGTTCAATAATGCATGTCAAATGTGTATTTATACACCTGCACAGAAAGCTCCGCCAGGCAGTTGCCTCTAGGCACCCTGATCTCAGTGTGCTCACCCCACCGATGCTTGCAATCTACAACAAGCTGGCACCAGTCCTCAATGCCTATGATGCCAAGTACAGATTCACCAAAGACAGCCGATACTATGATGCCAAGGCAAATCCACTTAAGCATCTGCGTGCATACATTCGCCTATGCCAGCTTATCGAGAATGAGCAGCTTAGCAAGTCTCCTCCCCAATGCTTGCCTCTGCGGACATCATGGATCCCAGGCCATGTGCGTTTGGACAAGCAAATAATCA
>NW_024468299.1:0-56511 GCF_002104995.1 Linderina pennispora | reverse complement strand
ACGAGGCGTTGCTCTTGATGAAGTGGCAGCCATAGTCGATCCAGAACGCAATAAGGATACCCCAAGTAATAGACCACTGCTGCAGACTGACAAGACGACCACGAATGGCGGGGGGAGCGACTTCGGACTGATAGACAGGGACGACCATGGACAGAGTACCAACACCGAGACCAGCAATGAAACGACCAGTAATCAGCATGCCGCGGTTAATGGAAGCAGTTTGGATGACAGCACCGAGGATGAAAACGAGAGAGGCAGCCATAATGGTGCGCTTACGTGAGAGCTTGTCGGCGAGGTAGCGGCACACAGCGAGCCGACAAAGCAGCCAGCGGTAAGAATAGAGGTAATGACACCAACCCCAGTTGAAAGGGGGTGATGGAAATAGTTCTTCCACTGGTCCATCTCCAGAATGGAAGACATGACTCCGATATCATAACCGAAGAGGAGACCACCGAGGGCGGAGATGCCTCCACAAAGTAGGCTTGCGCGTTTCTACCCATGGTTACGGATTAGTTGAGTACAAGCAGGCGGGGGCTTGATGGGTTGTATTAGGCTGCGAAGGAGAATAAAGTGTACGATGAGTACAAGTAACAAAACTAGGAGAATTAGGAGAAAGTACTAATAGAGAGCTGAACGGCGTCCTGGTAGCGAGAGCTGTGTGGTAGACAGGGAAAGTAGGGAGGTGGGGAGGTGGGTAGATGCCTCGACTTATATAGCATCTGCAAAAGAGTACCCAAAAAGAACTGGGGCACTGCGTCTTCGTTATAGCATTTATCGTACTCTGGTATGCTGTTTATGCTGGGCTGTGCATCTGCGGTGGATCTATGACCAGCTGCCGGCAGTTGGCCCCCGCGCCCACTGCTAGCTGATTTGCTCTGCCACACCACTCGTGTGCATCAGCGTAACATTCAACAAAAAAAAAAAAGAAAAACCAGTTTGACACGAAAGTTCCTTTCACCCAACATAAAGCACAACGGGTGGGGTGGGTTGCTACCACCGATCCATAGCCCCCTGCTGCATTCTGGCACCAGCCAGGTTCACCAGGCGCCCCCTGGTCCAGCGATTCTTTCTATTGGAGAGGCAAAAATAGCTGGTGACGGGCGGGCCAGCTGGTCAGCATGCACCGATTCCGGCACTCTTTCAATCTCTGGAATTCTATTTTCATAGCTGGTGTGCATCATAGGCATGTAGATCACTGTCACTGGCATGCTCAACTCAACAAACGCTTTTGTAGAGCAGCTGTTGCTGTCAGGAGAAACCAGCTGCATCTTTCACCTGCTTCATGCGTGGCGATGGCCAGCTAAGCCAAGAGAGATGTGCAAGCAAAACCAGCGGCCTAGCAATGGCCTCTCGCCGATTTCCTGCTTGTTTCGCCACCAATCCAAGATCGGCCATCTGCAATTGCACAATTCGCCTGTAAACTGCCGAGTCGGCAATGTCCACACTCATTCATTTTGCGTTGTCCCCCCCCCCGCATTAATCACCAGTTTGCTGGCTTGATGTCGATTATTTACTTGAGTGCCAGGGATTCACAGATTCGGTCGGCGTGCTGCCCGAGTTCACTGCCGTGCATGTCGCTTGTGACTGGGAAAACGGCGGACTGTAGTTGGGACTTTTGCACAGGGCTCCGATAGTTTTGCCATTTGCTTTCCGGGACACGCTTCGGACTTACCTTGGCAGTTTCTAGCGGCCAACTTTCAGAACCGGTCGTTGCTTTTCAGCAATATTGTCAGCAGCCAGGTTTCCACATTATGTATATTCAGCATATTGAATATCGCTGTATATATTATCTTTATCACGGCGCATAGACCGACCCCAACATGAAGACCTTGCAGTTACATATCTTCCACATAATTATTAGAAACTTTACGCGGAAAAACCGTGCACATTACCAAACCGGCACTGCCCATCTCCCAATTGGGGGTTTTGGGGAGTGCAGGGAGCAGCGAAGCGGTGGGGAAATGAATTACGAATAGGTGGCGATGCATATCGACTGTAGCACAGCCATGCCTGCAATGGGTTTACGCCAGGCTATGCTTGCATCGACATTCTAAATAGACAGCACGCCACTAGTTGCCAGTATTAACAAGGTGAAACGCGCAAAAGGGAATCTATAGTTGACAAAAGGAATGAGAAGACAAAGCTAAATTAATATCAAGAAATGATTAGACGTCATCGCTCTTCTCCTTACGGCCGCTATCGTACTGAGCAATACGAGCAGCATCCTTGTGGGCCCATATAGACCCAGTGAAGATGACCTCCATCTCCTCAAGAGACCGTTCTTGGTCTCAGGGAAGAACAGGTAGATGATGAAAATTGCGGCAAACATGACAATGGCGAAGATGAGGTCAAGACCCCATGTGATCTTCTTGATCAGGATAGGAGCAACCAGACCAACAACAAAGTTGAACAGCCAGTTTGATGCGGTCGCAATGGAGCTGGCACGCGAGCGAATGTGCATGGGGAAGATCTCAGCCGGATAGATCCAGCCAACAGGGCCCCACGAGGCAGCGAACGAGATAACAAACAGGTACACCATGACAATGACCAGGTACGAGACACCCTTAGGCAGATGCAGGTCGACGCTCCCATCGATAGCTTCTCCTTGTTCTGAGTGGCGCCGTGGCGACAGCCTGGATGAAGTAGGTAGCACCACACATGAACGAGCCGATCATCAGAGTCTTGCGGCGACCCCAGCGGTCAACCCACAGAATGGCAGGAATGGTGGCCAGCATATTATGACACCGTTGATACCTTGGCAAGAAGTGAGGCGTTGTCGGAGCTGAGACCGGACTGCTTGAAGATCGAAGGTGCAAAGTACATGATGACGTTGATACCGTGAGCTGCTGGAGAGCCTGGATGACAACACCAGGACGACACGGCGGCGAATCGGGTACTTGGCCAGCTCGGTGTAGCTGCGGACAACAGTCTCGCGCTCAAGGCGAACCTCCTTGATATCCTCGAACTCCTCGATGACAGCAGGATCATTCTCGTCACCAGCACGCAAGGCGAGCAAGGCACTTGCGAGCCTCATCGAAGCGGTCGTTATCCACAAGCCAGCGGGGTGAGTAAGGAATGAAGATCATACCAATGAATAGAATGACAGCAGGCACCATCTGGATGGCAATAGGTACACGCCACGAGGCGTTGCTCTTGATGAAGTGGCAGCCGTAATCAATCCAGAAAGCGATCAGAATTCCCCAGGTAATAGCCCACTGCTGGAACGAAACGAGACGACCACGAATGTGGGAGGAGCGACTTCGGACTGATAGACAGGGACGACCATGGACAGAGTACCAACACCGAGACCAGCAATGAAACGACCAGTAATCAGCATGCCGCGGTTAATGGAAGCAGTTTGGATGATAACGCCGATGATGAAGATAATGCAAGCACCCATGATGGGAGCGCTTACGCGAGAACTTGTCGGCAAGGTAACCGGCACACAGCGAGCCGACAAAGCAGCCAGCAGTAAGCATTGAGGTAATGACACCGACACCAGTCGAACCGGGGTGATGGGAAATAGTTCTTCCACTGCTTCATCTCCAAAATGGAAGACATTACACCGGTGTTCATAACCGAAGAGGAGACCGCCGAGGGCGGAGACACCTCCCACAAAGTATGTTTGTGCGTGTCCCATGGTTGCAGAATATTAGATTAGGTAGGGAGACGAGCGAAGATCAGGAATAGGCGACGGTGGGTAGAGGTCGGCTCTGAGATGCTTTTAACAAATTACAACAGAATAGAATAGAGTGAGAGGATTAAAGTGTCGATGGAAGACGCCGCCGGGTTCTTGGATTATTCGAGACAAGAATGTTTTTGTGGAAGGCAGAGGACTGGCACTGTTTATATACATCATCAATCCCGCCTTGGCTACGCCTCCCAAATGCGGGCTCCGCCGATGCTGGAGGGTTGCGGTGCGGACAAGCAAGGCGCTCTGCAGAAGGCCTCAGCAGACAATACATCTGTGCTCTCTTCCTGGCAGCAAGGAGAGGGAGTCCCAGAGACGGCTTATTGGCGCGGCTGCCATTCGCACGCGCAGAAAAATGGCACCCATGTCCATCCTCAGACTCCCCGAAATGGGGAAGAGAGCAGGTGTCATGGAACGATTTTCTCGGAGTGGCCCCGAGCAATGTCCCTCATTTTTGCAGGCTATTTTCAGCACACAATCTGGCCAAAAGGCGCATTTCGGCACAGCCAGCAGCGCGAGGAAAGGGGGGCCAGGAAGCACCCCTCCAGACCCCAGGCATTCCATCTGCGACGCGCTATGGCATGTAAATCCTGAGCTAGTGTGGTGGCCACCTGTATTTGCTCAAAACACACTGGGCGGGCGATCTTTATGCATCAGCTCCGGAAACGCTGAAACTAGCTGGATGCCAGCTGTCACTGGAATCCGATTTTCCCAGACTCGCACGCGCTGTCTTACCTGGAGTAGATTTTTCTAGCGCGGCCAAATACTCGTCGGCCCGAGCAATCTGGAATACCCCCGCCGGTTTGCCCCACAGTGCCAAGATCGGTGCAATAATGGTAACCCATTGTCTGCGTAAATAGGGAGTATATTATGAATGACTCAGGAACCTAGGGCGGCAAATGGACCAGCTGCCTGCTGTGACAGGTCACTGTCACACTGCCCTCGGCTGTCAGCGCGTGAGCATCATCTAAGGATTAGCAAGTGGCACTTACGCGCAGCATGTTTTGCAATCGTGACAATCGTAAACTGGATTTTTTTTTCTCACTTTGCAGATGCCACTCAATCCAAGTGAAGTGCTACATGCTTGCTGGCACCCGCCCATGCATACAAAAATGGCTTCACCAGCCTTTGGGTGATAGAATCAACGGCTCCGAGTGGGGGGTTGAGCCCAGCTGAGAAGCAGGCAGGGATCCCGCTTGGCCAACAGAGCCCAAGGCGCCAGAGAACGACGTGAGCGATTTGCGAACACCCACTCTTTCTGCACCTTGCAGAGAGCACACCCAGAAAGGAGCCACATCCATGCACGGTATATTATTCTCAATACCCCGCTGCAAGCGCATCTCCCCCCCCACCAGATGCCTGTATGTGGTTTCCAAAAGCGCTCTCCCTGTGCCCCTATCGCAACGATCGGGCAGCAAAGAACACCCAGAAACGACAGTGCTTTTGGCTCTACCGGGCATTGGGCGGTCAATGCAATGCGTGTCGTAGCTGTCCTCCTGCGCGGGGTTTCCAATTTTGGACGGAGGAATTGATCCAATTGGAGCAGGATCCGTGCAAAGCGAGGTCGTTAGGGGATAGCCCGTCAGCTTTCTCTTCTCAGTCTGCACCATGCGCTTCAACCAATGTAGCGAACGAGCATACGACTAAGAAGATACAACGTTGAAGTCGCTTGCCGCCTTACTGCACAGGCCGTGCATTGCGCTGCCCGATTGGAGAGAGCAAAGTCGGCCTACAGGCTGCCTGTCATCCACCCAACAATTCGCCCGGCCAAATGGGTGATGTTTCCCCTAAGAGGAACTGTGGGAGGGCTGGTCTGTGTTGACGCCCGCCTTATCGAGTGATGGCAGAGCGATTTCCTGCCCGCCAAAAGCGCAAAGTGGTCGGTGTAAAAAGTCTGCGCTAGGATCAATTACCATTTATTGCGTTTTTGTTTACAGAAGGTGAGATCGACAAGGTGGTGCAAATGAATGTGTCTACTTTCGAATTCGCTTCTGCAGGCTCAGCTGCCACAGATTCACATGTACATTGGGTATGTATCTATGCTGCCCCTTTTGGGGAGTTCGCTGCTGTGAACTCTGACTGGTGCCTCTGGGTTGGGAATTGGTAGCGAGCCAAATGTGAACTGCGAATCTGCCCTGTGGATTCAATGTTATTCTGTTTTACATCCTCCACATCCCCACACAGATCAGGAGTGCCATCACGGGGATGCAACACACTATAACAGCAACAAATGGAGGCAACCAGCACATGACTGAATCTTGCATATGGCCCGGAGTAGGGGCGAATCACCTTGCAGTTGCATGGCGGTGGCTAGAGAGGCAGCGGGCTTTGACATAGTCCGAGAGGTGGCACCCCCGCATATAGCCTCTCTGCACCATTGATTGCACCAAGCAGGCTGCAGACCAGCCATCGCGCAGGTTTGGCCAGGCGCATTTTTGTGGCCAATTGGACACCACAGCCAGTAAATTTGGTCTCTAGAGCTAGCTGGCGATTTACATGCTAGTCGGCAGGCGAGCGGCGGTGTGTAAGCGACATCGGATAAGATTGGCCTGCAATAAAACAGGTACCCCTTCACTCGTTCGCCGTAAATGCTGCAGTCCAAAAGCCCGAATACGCCGCAGTCCTCACGCGACGATCTCCCTCAGTTTTTGAAAGAGAGGGCTGTCCGTTCTTTGCTATTCTATCACTCAGCGACTGTTGACAGCAAAACACGAACGAATCCCGCTAGCAGCGTGTTCTCGTCCATCTACGCGTATATGCGGGCAGGCTGTGGTCATGCCACTGCAAGTGAAGTTCACACTGGAAATTGTACAGTAGCCACAGGGAGCGCAGCATGAAAGGGTGCAGCATGAGACTCGCTGTTCCGCAATGCAGCCACCTGGGCCACATATAAAATACAGGTCTGCGCCGAGTTTGCAAGTAGGAGCAGCACCCAGCGATCTGAATTTTTTGCTGAGCCAGTGGTAAGGCAGGCTCAGAAGAAGCACCTGCCAACGATTTAATTGTGGCCAGTATCGGCCTACCTCGCTATTCCCAACCCCAGTCGCTGGTCGGGCTGTTTCTAGCTACAGCAAAAATTGACCGAGACAAGACAATTCTTGGCCAACACACTCAGCCTATACACTCACCACAAGAAACTATATGCACATACGGAAAATGCAGCATGTGCCTTCTCAGATTCCCCTCCTGTGATCATCTGCAATAACCCGTGAGCAAAGCACGGTGCCAGGGGTTGGTGTAGTGGCCTGTGGCTCCTGTCGCTCTCTGCTGCTCTGCCGTCTTGCATCAATATACTTGTTTGTGGCACGGGAGAACGCACAAGAGAATGCACCCGCTCCATATTATATCCCCGAGGCTGGCTGGTTTCTGGTTGGTGTGGCTACAACGTACATCCTTGATGGTACAGAGATGCGAATAGATCGCATGCCCCTGTACAGATGGCTCATAGATGGTGAGTACCAGGCCAATCCGACGTGTTGTCTGGGGATAGTGCAAAATGTAGACAACCCGCAGGAATCGACCGCCCCTCCGAGAACGCACATTTTCTCCAAACTACAACTCACCTATGTGCTACAAGATTTCTTGCAGTGTGGCAACTGGTGAAGCATCGGGCTAAATGAGCAGGATCCGAGCCACTTTTCTCTAGATTGTATCCTGCACAGCATGCGCCCTTCATGCCATGTCTCATGACTGTGGCAACGCCTGCCAAACAAAAATGAACCTGCCTAGCGTACCTATCATGGAATGCTGATCTTTTCTGTCCTGGCTATTGACCCAAGCTGAAAAATACATGTCACTGTATGCTGCTGATCTGGTCACAGCCAGGCAGGCATGTCCCAGAATGCAGTGACTGGTACATCATCCGAGGCCTGCAGCTTTCCACATGGTTCACACAGATTCGCGGAGGTCCGCTCTGGAACAAGCAGAGATGGGATTATCAACTTGTCAGCTGGTAATAAATTTATTAATCCGCCATCTTGCTTTGCACTAGGACCTTCTTGGCCAAGCATGGATTAATCTGACGAGAACACGGCGCCAGTGCATGCCTTGGTGTATGCTCTGGACAAGGACCTGGACTTTCTTCACACCAGATATGACTACACATCTATGCTATATACTAATATTCGATTAGCAGCGATGCTTGGCCGCCATTTTCACGCGATGCGGTCGAGTACAGTGCCTGTGGACTATCGAGTCTCACTGACATACTGCCACCGCCACTACTAGCCGCAACACTGCACAGATACGTTGAATCAAACGTGATTGGGACCTGAGTATCAGTGACAACTACCTGCACTGTCTCGCCCATTACCGCTGGTGCATTCAAGCCGCTTACTGTTTTCTCGTCCCAGTTCGCAGATGTGGCAGTCAGAAAGATATTTACAGAACCGGTAGGTGGGAAGGCAAACTTTCCCAGCGTCATTGTGCATTTTGCAACGCGGCTAGAGTTACCAATTACTTCTTGAGGCAAGTCAAACGCTATGAGTGTGAACGAGCGGACCCCTGCATTATCGTAGGCTATTAGGTACGGGGACGAGCCTTGGGGTTTTGATTCAAAGGAGTTGTTGGCAGTGTAGAATGTATCCTTGGATGGTTTGAGTGTTTTGTGCTGCGTACTCAGTGGTGCCGCTAGCACAGAAATCGCGCAACAGACGATTATAGCTGTATGAAATAGGCGCATGGTAAACAACATGTAGAACAGCTATACTCAAAAGGACAAGTACGAGAAACTAACTATATTTGGCATTGGAAAAGAGCGAGAACTGAAGGCTTTATGTCAAGGGTTAGGACATTATCCAAGAACACTACACCACCTGTGTTCACAGGAAGACCAGATACAGGATGTCTGAAATCAGCATATCTATTTTTAGATATTTTGATCCTGCACTGGCAGCCCAGTCAATGCGAAAATAATAATTCACTGGGCTATCAGCCGATTAAGATCGCGGCATCGGGGTGATTTATGTGGCATGCCAATGCAGCAGCACATGTAGCGCATGCCATGGCGGGAGCAGTGACTACATACTGCTGCCGTACTCGACAGTCTCTTGCCCAATCAAAACCTGTTTACATAGACAATGTCTCTACCTGCTCTTACTATGTGCGGTGCTTTTATAGCACCGAAAACGGTCGGAGCATGGATACCTCTGCTGGAAGCACATTTTCTGCTGGCATGTGGGGTCGATTAGTCGCAGAAGAGTGTAGCCCGAGAACGCCACCCTCTAGTGTGCTGCAATTTTAGTCGTTTCCAAGCTTTACATGCGCTCTATTCAAGTACCTTGCTTTGTGCTACCTGCTGCACAAGAACCTTGTGACAAGAAGCCCTTTTTTGCACATCTTCCCAAGGTAAATATGCAGCAGATTGCATCAACAAAAAGCACTGCACAGATCCGCCGTAGAGCGAATAGGAATGGCCTCACCGAACCTCGCCCACCCGACATGTTTTTCTTCTGCCAAAAAGAAATGGACGTGTGCAGCGGAACAAGGGCGTGTCTTTCATTTTGCACATCACCTGCCAATTGTCCCTGGCCATTGGGCATGTACTCAGGGGGTTGCAGCATGGTCGAATGCGGAGAAGAACAATGGCGAGGAGAAAATTTAGCAGCAGTCAATAAGCAAGTGCGCGCCTTCTCCTAAGCCTTTCCTTCAGCGAACCTGAAACACAAAAACTAGGAACCAAACAGAGACCAGATGACGATGGCAAAAAAGATGTAACATGGTGGGTTAAAGGGCACACAAAACGTGTGTGCTGGCGCCTGCTCCTGTCACTACACGCGCATCTTTTTCGCTTTCTCTAATTTTTCATTTCCTGTACTACGTTTCCAAGAAATCACAAATCGTGCCTCTCTCCTCCTGCTTTCTGTCATCAGTATCCTCGCCTCCACCTATTGGTACAATGAAAAGGCAGCTCAGCTATCGGCAAGACGTTGGCGGACACGACTACCCGTATCCACCACGGCCACTGGGGCCAATTGACGCGGAAGAGATGGCAAACTGATTCGTCGGCAGACTCTGCCAACAGCCTGTTCAAAAGATGCTTGTCACCACAACCAAAAAGTCAGGTTTTCCCGCCTCATAGACATTCCAGTTATAATATACAGTAAGAAACGGTCACTCATAAACTGGCAACTTTACTCAGAAATGTTTGGGCATCCGCCAGTGTCGCCTTGGGCTGGTCAACGACACACACACATTCGAATTGGCACCGATCCATACCTGCAACCCACCCCTTGTCCTGCATGCGGGCACACACCACCGCCCCACCACGCTGCTCACCCTGCACGACCGAAATTGCCCGCCTGACATTTGATGCCAGGCCATTGCCGCTGCTGCGCACATCGTCAGAAACGTAGCCGGCAAAACTTTGGTTCATTGGCAGAGGACCGTCGTGCTTCCAGTTCGTGCGCGCCAGCTGGTCTGTCTTGTCCATATGGATATAGGGGGGGATCCTGCGGACTTTGGCCTGCTGGATGGCCGTGCGGCGCTTCGCGGATATGTCGGAATGGTCGCGCTGTGTGGCTGACTGGAGGCTCTCTGCGTAGCGCAGGATGGCATTTTCGATCTGCTGGCAGTCGTGAGAGCTGAATTTGACAGAATCGAATGTCTCGCGGCGCATGCCGCCGTTGCGACGACCGCGTCTCCGGCCAGCTCGCCCAACAGCTTCCTCTTCTTCGTTGGATTCGGCAGGGCGTCCAAAAACAACAAACAGGAGATCGCCAAAGCGGTACACAAAATGCCGAGCCACAGCGTCCCCCACACATAGGGGCATTTCAGCTGGCACAGGAGAAGTTGCGGCGCCCTCGGTAGCCTGGTACATTAGCTTGACGAGCCGTGTGTCGTATTGCATGCCGGGAATGGCACGGGGGGCCAGTACTACACCACGGCTCACGTCGACATCTATTCCGTGCTCATACACCTCAGGAATGCCCTCCTCCATCGCCTCTTCAAGCCTGCTGATAGTCTCCCCCTTGCTCGCACCCTCAGCATCTAGGTCATCTGCAAGAATGTGCTCGGGGCGCTCATTGTTTTCAGGCTCCTTTCCTGCCTGCGGTAGTCCGGGAAACGCCGACGTGCCAGTGAACAAGAACGTCGACGCAGGGTCGGTTCCCGAGGGCTCAGACTCAGACACACCGTTGCTGTGGATCGATGGCAGCCTCGGTGATTCGCCAGACCCCCAATTCCACCAGCTGCTTCTCGATGATACGCGTGTGTCGTCACGCAGCTGCATTGTATCGGTGGTGACTACACTCGAGTTGGACAGAATCGAGGCTGCACGTGAGTGGCTCCTGGCACGCAAAGGCACCCCAAAGTTCATGTGCGTGTTGGCCCTGGCCCTGCCGATCGTCGCCGACACTGACTGGCGAGACAGCGCAACAGTGGCGGTGGTGCGCACAGACGCCATCGACCTGATAGAGTGAATAGACTCGGCATCAGAGTCCAGGCCGTCATTAGGCACATGGAATTGCTCGGGCACAGGCTCGCCAGACAGAAACACAGGGTCCACTTCTGGCGGCGTTGGCGGCCGTGGCTCTACTAACATATCAACAGCGCGCGACAGCACCTGCGAGAATCCGCCATTGCCGACCTCTATCTCTGACTCGCTGCCTGTACTGCCTCTGCTCTCCGTCCCGGTGCTTTCTTGTCTGAGCGCCGACTGCTGCTGCTGCTGCTGCTGCTGCTGCTGTTGCGATGGGGGCTGTGGCTGTGGCTGTGGCTGCTGCTGTTGCTTGCCCCATCCAAACAACCAGCTACTGCCCCAAGAGCTCTGGCGCGCTGTGCTAGGCTTAGCAACACCGAGAGCTCGGTGGGGCGGTGCTGCATGGCTCTTGTGTTTTGCTTCGGCTGCGTGTGCAAATGCAGGCACATAGACGACACGGGACCAGGCAACTATCGCACGAAGCACCTTGTGTGATTTGAAGCTGCTCCATACCACCTCGTTCCCGTGCCAAAGCACGACCACGTCATTAACAACTGCGTCCTCGTCGCCGATTGACGACATATCTTGCCACAGCTCGTCGAACCCACCCAGGCTGATTGGGCCGACTGGAAGCTGTGGCAGCGGAGACAGCGAATGCAGGAGATCCAGCTCATCGCCATGTTTTCTGTCCCACCGTCTATCCCAGCCCCACACGGTTCGCCCAAAGAACGAGTCCAGCTGGCGAATGACTTTCTGTCTCCCTCCTCGCAAAGCTCTACCAACTGGACCAAACAGCAATCGGAACGCCTGGTATTCTGCTTCGAGCCACGGTTGAATCGCACGGTCATCGAGCTCGTTATCGAGGAATTCAACGGAATACGCATCCTTCTCCTTGCCAAACGGAGTGACTTTGCGTGGCAAAACTATCGACAGGTGGACGATGACCCCTTCTTCAGGCGTGAAGATAACAGTCCGCCGCTTTTCCGAATGCACAACGTGAAACTGGTTGCTGGGCGAAAATGTGTCTGCAAACATAACCAGTGCTGATGCTAGCCCGATCTCCCGCAGCTTCGTATCCAGCGACACTACGCGCTCACGGTTCCCGTGGGGCTCAGTGGTGCTGGCATGTGCACGCCCTGGGCTGTGCGATTTCACAGTGCCGCTTCCTGATGACCGTCGCCGAAGGTGTGCGGTCCGCGAGTAGTAGTCGTTGGCCGAGTATGGGTAGAATGCAGGGAGCGTAGCGGCGGCATAAAACAGGAGCTGCTCATGTGTGGAGTCCTCGGTTGCGCCCAGCGCGGGACAGAATACAGCAAAGTGCGACAATGCCGGCGGATATACTGTCGTCATTGCCAATGCTTTCGCACAAAGAACTTGAATTGCAAAGAAGGCCAAGAAATGTGAAAGAAAAGCCGGAGGCGGTCTGTTTGTAGCTGGAAAGCGTCTACATCACGCCTGTATGCCCACAAAGGCTGCTGATCTGATTCGGGAAAATCCGAGCCGTGTTGTTGCCTGGCTGTCCTCGGGTGACTATATTTAGCCTCACCTGTCGGACCCTTGACGGACATCGCCAGCCAGCTCCTGTCCCTCTTTTCTCTTTCGTTCATTTTGTCCCAGCCCTAGCATTTTTGCCCCTTATTATTAGAGATAGCCATGAAGGCAACGGCCATTTACGCGTGCATTGCTGAAAACCCTGGGGAGATCACATTCGATGCTGGCGACATCCTGACTAGCGTGCAGCCATCGAGCGAGGAAGGCTGGTTTGAGGGCACTGTGGCGGGCCAGCGCGGCCTGTTCCCAGTAGTCTATGCAGAGCTGACGCCAGAAGCAGGCGACAGTATGGATATTTTGGCCAAGCTTCAGAAGGACGGTTTGCTGTCATCTACACTGCAGTTGGAGGCATTCAAGCAGGAAACTGAACCCATCAGAGCTGCTGCTCCGGCTCTGCCGGTCAAACCAGCGCTGGCCCCCAAACCAACACTTGCACCAAAGCCTACGCTGGCTCCTAAACCCACACCAGCGCCCAAACCCCCGCTGGCTCCCAAGCCAGCAGTCGCGACAAAGTCATTGTTTGGCGGCAAGCCAACGGTAGCACCGAAGCCCCAGTTGTTCAAACCAGCAGCTCCACAGCCAACCAAGGCCTCACCGCCCCCTCTGCCACACAAGCCGCTCATTTACGATACCAGCGACACCAGCGACCGCCATCAGAAGGAGCGCGATGCTGCTGCCGAGTGGGAGGCTAGGCACCTAGGCAACAAGCCAGCGGTGGCTAGCAAGCCAGTGTTTCTCGCAAACAAGACGCAGAATGGATCAAAGCCGCTACTACCTCAGAAACCAGCACAGTTAATCAGCAGCGTCGGACAAACTACAGGCCCTGCGTTCGAGAATGATGCGCCAAGTCTGCCGTTTGATGCGAAGCGCAGGCCAATCCCTGCACCGCAGAAGCCAATTGTGCAAAAGCAGAACCCGGCTGTGGAAAACGATGCGCCAGCGCTGCCGTTTGATCCGAAGCGGCGGCCGGTTCCACCGCCAAAGAAACCGGTGGTTCAGCTAAGGAGCCCTTCGCAGGAGAACGATGCGCCAATGTTGCCGTATCACCCAAGTAGGCAGATTGTACAGGAACCAGTGAAGCCAGTTGAAGATAACATCCAGCCACATCCAGCAAACCTCATCAGCAAGTTCAGCGGTGCGGGATTCGAGGACAACTTTGATCCGAAGGCGCATATCCAGCAGCAGTCCAACCAGCAGCAACCGGCCCCGATGATGCGCGGTTTGTCAGCTGCACAGTCCGTGATAGCCCCACCACCAGCAGTCCCCGCTGCAGCTTTACCCGGCGCGTACCAGCCACCGCCATCGACTTTAGTTGGCTCAGGAAGCATCCCACTCACTGCAGCAAAGGAAGTCAAAGGCACTGGGATCCTGGGGCGGCGTCCAGTTCCTTCCCTGCCTCAAAAGGCCTCTTCCCTACGCGCGGTGCCACCCACTCCCTCGGGTGGCAGCCGCAGCAGCAGCGCATACTCATACAATTCGGCAGCTCCTTCAGACACGTCATCCATTTACTCGTCAGTGACAGTGCCACAGCCGCCACCAAAATCCGATGCTGCTCGCCGCGCCATGTCCATGCGCAGCCCCCAGCAAAGCGCTCCCAGCTTGGCTCGTTCCAGCACTGCTGCCCACCAACAGGCCCCACGTGCAGCCTCGATCCAGCACAGCACATACTCGGCCGCAAACGGCACCATTCCCAGCGACGCTCTTGTCCGGTATGGCCATCTGTTCAAGCGGCTCGATAAACAGGGGAAACGACTTGGGTATCTGACGTCTGACCAAGTGCAGGCAGTAATTGGGCGGTCCCGCCTCTCGGACGACCAGCTGCGCCGCATCTGGGCACTGGCAGACCGCAACCTCGATGGGCGCTTTGGCCCCGGCGAGTTCTTTATCGCCATGCACCTTGTCGACTCGGCACTGCGCAACGACCCAATCCCAGCGACGCTGTCGGTTGATCTTCTCAATTCGGCATATGCCAAGTAACATAGCGTTATATCCCGGTTTCATTTTAAAGAAAAATATAGTCCGTTTAGAATGTCCGGGACCGCCAGTCCGCTATCTCGTCTATGTCACTCATGTCTGAGTCTGACCCACTTGATGCCGCATCAGCCTGCTCCTCGTTCGTTTCCATCTGGCTCGCGTCCATTTCCTTCAATCCCTCTTGAATGACTGCTCGCATCTTGGCCAGTCTCTGTGTCCTTGCCTTCCACTCCCGGTCCTTGCGGTCTAGCTCGTCGATTGCCGACTTTTGCATATCTGCCTCATCGGTCGTGCGCACAAGGCTATTCTCTTCGGCGAGATCGGCTATCTCCGCCTCAAAGCTGGCCAGATCCTTTGCCAGGTCCTTCTTTTGCTCGACACGTATCTGGCCAACAGAGGTTTTTGTCTCTGCAGCTTTTTGCTCGGTTGCACTGTCAAAGAACCCCGCGGGCAGAGCAGGCTGGTCATTTGGCTTCTCGTCGTCCATTTGGACATCTGGGTCTTCTTCTGCCCCATCTACCTCGGGCTCTACTCCAGCATCGAAGAACCCTGCAGGTAGGCCATTGGCCTCGTCAGCTTGTTCCTCTGACTCTCCTTCACTCTTTGGTTCACTCTCGTCCTCGCTGCCGTCACTACCATATTCGACAAGTGACAGGGCTGACTGTTGTTCTGTAGGTGTGTCAACTTTCAACCGCTTTACTTCAGTTGCCACCTCTTTTACGTCATCTGTATCTGGAAGTGGTCGTTTTGATTGTGTGGGCTCGTTGTTGGTGGGCTGTTTCGGTAGTGGAACTGGCCGTGCTTTGCTTTGTGCCTGCTGACGTTTCTTTTGCTCTCGTGCTTTTCGAAGCAGGTCCCGTGCAGAATTTTTTACCATGATATGTGTTGGCAGAATGTGAAAATAACGCTGGTGTATATGAAAAGCACAAAGGAATAGCCAGGTAGATAATTTCTAGTTTGCTTATGTACTACTCTTAGTGACCCATGGATATTATGGTATTGTATGTGATGTGATGTGGTGTGATGTGGTTATTGCTGCACTATCAAACTCTGGTTTGCTGTGGAAAACGCTAACTTCTAGCTGCTTTTGATGATGTACAGAATGGTACCAGTACCATACATACCCTAGGCAGTACCAAACAACAGCGGAGCCTTCGCCCCATTCCATCTGACGTACGTCCTCTCGTGCTCTTCCTCATAGACAACATTGGGAAGAACAACTCCCAACTCACAGCTATCGATTACCGGCCTTCCTGTTGCCCCCAGCCGGCCCCAGCATGCATGAGTGAAGTTATGGCAGCCCACGTATACCCATCTGTGGTTTTCTTCCTGCCTCTGTGTGCGATCATGACCCTAGAATTTGTCGTGGCATTCTCAAATTCTGTTTCGATCTTGTATAGTCCGCCTTTTGAGAATGAGCAGTGTGTGTAGTTGCATTGATCAGGCTATGCGTACTGGCCCCTTTCCTTGCGGTGCTCGAGTGCCTCGGCTTGATTCTCTGTATGGAACCCAATATATATGCACCTGACTTCTAGCTATAGCCTCCCAGCTCGGTATATCATCTACCGACCGTGGATTTTGCCCTTGTGTGCACTTGTAGAATTCCAGCAAGACGTGCGTATTGAGTGTGTCCACCCTGGCTCCGTACATGTATAGAGGCATAGCGGAGTTTTTGGTATTTCGGTACTGGGCTTCAGTGTTTTGCAGTCCATTCATTCCATATGCAACTATGACCAGCCCTCTGAGTCGGTGGTGTAATGGACAGACCCTGCTGCGTGGGTGGCAAATCGGAATAGGAGCTACTAGATATGCGGTGACTTTGGTAAAGTCGATATATCTCAAGTGCTTAACGACCTCATGTGGCATATTCAAATTAAGTAGTGCTTGTCCCAGCGACATGCCAAATTCGGTCACGAGCTGGAGAATGCCGATTTCATACGGGGGTCCTGAACAAACAAGATATTCTGAATGCACCCCATTTTGACAGTCTCAGGTCAGCCAAGTCCACCACCAGCCACATATAACTTACATAGTACAGCAGTGTAAGCTTAGAGTTCATACCAGGATGCACGGGGTTAACAGTAATCCGCACACCATCACTTTCCAGCCGCTATTTCCCTGGGCTCTCTCTCTGTAGGTTATATTTTTTTTGATAAAGATGACCTCAGTACCCATTAGAAACCTACGCTGCACTCGATCCATGTCTACTTGAGATGTTGCCACCACAACTTCGCACAGCAAGTGTGCTTTCACAAGACTGTCAGACGTGACTATGGTGCCATCTGGGGCATTTTCGCCTTGTAAATGAGTGATGTGGATTCCTCTGTCAGGGAATTCGATAGGAGGTGGCGGCAGTGGGTTGAACACATAACTGTCTTCTGAATTTATACTCATCTCGTCGTCAGTGACAGCTATAAGCGGAACTGGATTGTACGTTGAATTGACCAAGTGCTGGGTCGCACTTGTGCCAAAGGCTTCTTTTGGATGAGTATTTCTTACTTGGCAGTGAATGGCGACGACTGTTAAAGGCGACATTTAGATACACATGTCATACTGGTAACAGCTATTGCTTCGACCTTGGTTCCCTGGATGCATCCACATATATTATAGCTCCGAAGCATCTACACATTATCTCGAAGACATGGTATATCCCCGTAGTTATATGGCTCCCAGTCTACATCAAATGAAAGTGGAACCCTGACACCATTCCACATGGCATGTGTATGCCCTGCCTCAACAGAGTAGCTGATATCTGGGATGACGACGCCCAGCTCGTAGTTGTTAATGTTGGGCCGCGATGTATCCTTCGGCCGGCCCCATGCCCCCTGTGTAAAGTTGTGGCTGCCCAGGTATACCCATCCATGGTCTTGTGCCCTGCCCAAGCGCGCCATGATGACCTTGGCATGGGTGGCGACCCGCGGGGAAGAGGCCCTGATCTTATACAACCGGTCTCTGGGGAACGAATAGTTAGTGTACATGCTTCGCATAAACACAAGGCTGCTGCGGCTCTGGCTCTCGTATCTAAATTCCTGTGCCTGGTCCTCTGTATGGAACCCGATATATACACGCACGGCGCTTTTATCCATACACCATCTGGACATGCTGTTCAGCGACTGGGGATCTGGACCCTGCGCGCATTTATAAAACACCGCCAGGTATTGTTCAGTAATGGCACTCATCGAGGTTCCGTACACATACAGGTTCAAGCTGGCATTGTCGACAGCCGGCATATGCGGCTTCATTTTATGCACAACCTGGGCTAGCCGGCTGATTCCGTAGTGTGTCGAATGGTCGATGCTGCGCCGGTAGCTTGTCGGCACAGAGGCAACGAGGTGCACGGTGACCTTGCGAAAATCAATATAATTCAATTGGGCAACTGCTTGGCTTGGCACGCTCAGGTCCAAAAGCACCTCCGTCAGCGATATCCCAAACTCGGTTGTAGGCTGGGGCTGGTTGGGCGTATACGGCAGGTCCTGGATAAACAAGATGTTTTGGATTATACTCCAGTCAACCGGGATAAGATTTGCTGAGCCTACCACCAATCGCACATGCGCGTCATAGAACAACAGCATGAACTTCGAATGCACAATAGGGTACATCTGCCGGGGATTGAATTCCGGGTGAACTATTGTCAACATTCCACGGTCAAACTGCATAGCCCCTCTGTGCTCTGTCTTCGGATTGTAGTTCTCAACCAGCACGATTTTTGTCTCTGACCTAAACTTGCTGGTTAGCCATTCCATATCCACAACATAGGCTGAGAGGATGGCCTTGCGCAGCTTCTCGGGCTGTACCAAAGCTTCGAATGTAATCATGTCGTCGCTAGCTGATCGCTCATCCTGCAAGTGCGTGATACGGACGGTTCCGTGGGGATAACTGAGCAATGGAGTAGCCGACAGCCGACCCTGTTTGCCCGTGTCAGGCAGGATATCCCCAGCCTCAGACTCACTGTCAGAAGTGTCATCAGAAGATATAGCAATTACATCATCACCGTCATCGATATCGGAAGTATCAGAGATGGAGATAACGCTATTCGCTGCCCCTGCTTCGCTATTTGGGCATGAGGTTGATCGTGTGTTGAAGTGGTGTGTAGCCCCACGCTCTCTATCGTTATCCATGTTGTCTGGCATTGCGAATAACTAAATGATAGGTGGTATGAATATGTGATGAAGTAATTTCTGAATAACTTGTGTGAATACTGAGAGCTGAAAACCGATGCGATGTGGTCACCACAACCGCTCTGGTCGAATAATTATGCGACATAGCCGATCGTGGGCGATGATTTTGTACAAGTACCGGTCTAGGCTACATCACAAGCAATCGAGCAAGCCATAAAAGCAGGTACCGGGTCGCTCTAAGAGTGGCCCTGGTAGGATTCATCCATAAATGCCATTGCATCTAGTGGACACTAATGCTATGGAATCGATTGCAATTCAGTGCGAGAAATCTTGTCGGAAAAAGGCAGCAATTCGAGCGACAGCCGGCCCAAATGGCATATGCTCGACCTTCTGCCCTGGCTGAGTGCTGGAGTGGGCCATCCACGACGGCAGCTTGCTGGAAATCCTGCTATCTGCATACCTGCTATCCAAAAACACGATTGCAGCATAGTCATTCTTGTGCCGAATCGCCCGCCCAATAGACTGGTTTACGGCCCTCATACACAGCGACTCGTACAACTCTCGCCCGCGCGGACCCATCTTCCCTGCCGCCACCCCACCCGGTGCTGTGCTCGCGGGTTTCCCCATCGACTCGTAGAAGGCAATGCGCTCGGCGAGCTCTGGTGAGGCAAGGTTAGGGAACGGCACGCCGATCATGACGACAGCACGGCCCAGGTCATCGCTGAAATTAATGCCTTCGCTGAGCTTGCCGCCAACCACGCTCAGCAGAACTGCACCAGTGGACCCCGGTGCATGTACGCGCTTCATGTAATTTGGCAGCATGTCCTGGAGATTCGCAGAATGCGACTCGCAGAACACCGGCTTTTTCCTCTCGATACGCTGGATGATCCCGTGCTTTGTCCACTCGGCAAACATTTTCCCCAGCAGGGCATACGATGGGAAAAATGCGACCACCCCAGCCGGGATCACATTGCATAGGCTTGCCAGTGCCAGGCCGGCATCGCGGATCCGCACCATATCGGACTGGTCCTGGAACGTAAACTTCATCGGCTGGCCCGTCGGACCGCTGTCCACCACCAGTGCCTTGATGTGCGAGCGCGCGACCACATGCTCCCATGCAAACAGCCTCGCGCTATGTGGGTCAAGCTTCTTCCGATGCTCATCAGCAGTATCCTCAGTTGATATACGCCGGATATCAGGGAGCAGCTGTTCGACGATGTCCGTAGCTGGCTTCATGGTGCCACCAGCCAAGATCACTGCGCGTGCCTCCCTGCGAATCTCGCCAAAGGCCTCAGACGGATCTAGCAGCAGGTACTTGAGCTCGACTGTGGGCTTGTCTTTAGCCAGTGTACGCACAACAAGACGGGCCCCGGTCCGGTCCGGTCTCCCAATGCACTCCATGAACGCCTCAAGCGACGCAATCCCCGAAGCTGGCGCAGACAAAATGGCTGGTTTGTCGCTGCCAGCCGTCTCCATCGACTCCACCCTCCCCCGCTTTGGTGCAGCCTGGAGTTCCTCCAAATGGCGCCTATCAGAAAACATGTTCAGCTTGCGCCCTAGCTTGCTTTCGCGCAGATACCGGTCGATCTTGTACACATTTATGTGGTCTGCATGTGCGCGCTGCAAAAAGTCGTTCACTGACAGGACACTGGTCGACTCCCCACCACTGGCAACCCCATGCATGTACTTGCGCAGCGCCTTCAGCAGCGCCAGCGTCTGGCGGATGTACACGGTGTTGCTGCCTTTGAGGCGGCGCCAGTACTTTGAAAAGTACATCTGCACCATCTCCTCAAGCCCCGCCACAGTGTGCAGGTCGATTGTGACCGAGTGGATGGCGAGGATGGTGTCCACCAGATTGTGCGCCTCGTCAACAATCACCACATGGTCTTTGAGTGATACACCCATGGACTCGCGCGCGCTCTTGGACAGCAGCATATTATACGGCAACGCTACGACCTGCGCCGCACGCACGGCATTCCGCGATCCATAGTACGGGCAAACACCAGCCCTCCTCCCCTCCTTTGCCAAATCCTCAATGTCCATGATTTTGCCTCCGATTGAGTCCTTGAAATCAAGCATCGGCGTCTGCAATGCCGGTAGGAATGGACACCGCTTCTTCTTTGGGTTCTGCTGCATCTCCAGACACCGCTCGTTGATTGGATGGACGGCTTTGCAGCCATGGCGTACCGAATCGTTAATGCACAGCTGCCAGCGCGAGCCCAGCGATACGCATTTGACGCCCCGGCGGGCAAACTCGGTGCGCCTGATTTCGCCGACAAACTGCTGTAGCTGCGAGTGCGTGCGTGAGGCATAGTAGATTTTGGTCACATTCGGCTCCTCGGGCGGCCCACCATCGCCCCCATTGTCACTGGGGTCAGATTCGTCGGAGCTGTCGAAATACGGCTTGTTCTCTGCCCGCTGTTGCAGCAGCCTGCGCACATTGTCCGAGTACCGGACCTCGCCGTCATCGACATTGTCCTCGGTCGGCTTCCTGGCCATGTCGTCGCTATAGTACGCATCAACAACAAGCTCGCTATCGCTATCCACCTCCGTCTTGCGCTTCAGCCCAGCCGTGCTACTGCCAGCGATATGTCTGTGATTCGACCTCCGCTGCATTGCCTGCTCCTGACTGCGCACTTTCTTCACCCAACTATCGTACTTGTCGCCAGCATCCCCATTATTGCTTTGGTTGAGCCGCTTGCGCTCAAACTCGACCACCCATGCAGGCGCGTCGGTGGTTTGTAATTCTCTGGCAGGCGGGCGCTCTGAGTTGTGCTGGAGCCATGTGAGCGCGCCGCAGATAATGCTGAGCGACTTGCCGGTGCCGGTGGGGCTTTCGAATATGCCGAAATCGCCGTTCTCGATTGTCTCGAATAGCCGTCTCATGAAATCAAGCTGGATGTCATAAGGGGCCATGGGGAACGAGTATTCTTTGGCTGTCTGCGGTGTCGGCAGGCGCCCGTCCGCCAATGCTGGCTCGGTTTGCATGTTGAGAAATAATTGAAATTTAATTTTACAAAGGATCGATTTTTCTACAATGTAATTTTCCAAGCTGCTAGCTATTATACGCGATAACTCGGGCGTAGTACATTTTGGATCCCTGCCCCAAGCTTATCTGCAATATGGTTCCCTTCATTTGATTATTCATGGCTTTGCAACATTGGCCTCGCAGATAATGCTCGGTGCATACAGTATGGTTCCCTCTCGCTTCACAGCTACATTATCGAGATATTCCTCGATAACAAATGGCTGTTTGCCATGTCACAAGTGCGTATTCTCTATATTTGCCAGTACCCAGTATTGAATAGAATGCAAGTGGCAGATCGCATTGTGCTTTCTAAAAGTAGGAGTGCACGTCCTCCCACGCGCCCTCCTTCCATTTCCAAGCCAAAAGCAGGAAGAAACAGGCCATCTGAAGCAACGACACTGTGGCAAAAGAGTCTACAAGCTAAGCCTGAGGGATCAAGTAGGTATGTCATGAGCTGTAGCCATTGTCGGCACTCGCAAATACATGCGGAGCTACCTCCAATACCCGCTCGGTCAGTTCCGAAAAAAAAAAGGAAAAGAAAAGGAAAGAGGAAAAGAAGAAAAGAGAAAAGCGATTGCATGAATGCGCTGCCAAGACCTAAGAGGCGCTCTTGTCTAGTCACCTGAAACAAAAAGATTTTTCTCTCTCAATACCATTGAACATGCTGGGCCCAAGTGCAGTTGGTATGGAAATTCAGAAGGAGACAAGTGCATCCTCCATGAATGCGATTTGGAGGCGCGCCTCATTTTATTCACCAAGTACTTTGTCCTGCCCATTGCATGAATAGAACAAGTAGCAAAACATCCTGCTTGTAAAGCCATGGGGAGTCTTCGCCACATTCATGCACCATGTGTCCCTTGAAGGATCACTCCTCTGCTACATCTCAAGCATTCGCCGGCTGCATCCCCATTTTTCTTCATGACTCGCCATGGCGGGTACTAGATAAACGATTTCCGTGTTTTTGTTTTCGTTTGTTTGTTTGGTAGAGGAACAAACCCGCTGCCGGCCATGTGGTTCCTATATATCGCATGGTCACCTCGGCTTTAGTCGGGATTTCATCGCTTTCTGTTATTTTCCGCCTACCCCCTGTCACACATACACTGAGGGTAAGGGTATAGATAGGTGAGGCTTGACTCCCCTTTTTCGTATATAGACCAACAGCTGCCTTTGCCCTCCCCACCCCACAGACATTCCTTCTCCGACTCAAGTCCGGCCCCTTAGATTAACTATCTCTTGTATTTTTAATTCCCCTTTTTCACTTTTTCTGTCTAGCATTAATTACGCCGGAATCGAACTCGCTCCTGGGTGATCGAGAAATAAACGATATTGGGTTCTTCTAGGTCCTCCCCCTCTCTGGAGATTACTCCCTGATATTACTTTGGATCTTGACTATTTGAATTTCCCCGTCTTGCAAAAAGCGACCAGGGTATATATATCCATTTTTGGCTCCCTCCGGGACATTGTTCACTCACTCACTTGGACTCGTTAAACTTCAATACAGCTTCTATCTACAACACTATCGGATGCACTTTTGTATCGCTATGCCCAGCATGCCCTTCACACAAAAACAGCACCTTGGAAAACAGATTATGCGCACGTGCCGCGACTACCCGCCACCCCCCAGACCGCCCATCATGTTTGAGTAGAACTGCAGATACTCATGGTGTGGGGGGGGAAGCACGCTGGCCATCTCCTCTCCCCCCGCTTTGGTAAAAAAAAAATATGTCTTCTTGTTCGTGTATATCTTTAAAAAAAAATCTACATCACAATTAACACACTAGTCATCCATGGCATGATGATCCGCGTCTTTGTCTCCAGAAGGGTATCGTAAGCGCAGATATTTGCGAATGCTAATCAAGTCCAGCGTTCCAGCCTAAGACATCCATTCCAAGTCAGCAAGGAACCACCCTGGCTATGGCGGGACAAAGCGATAATATCCATCTGTAAGGAAAACACCCAATGTTTGAACCCAAGGGGGCAGGAAACGCGGCCGTGTAGACACTCATTCTGGGGCCGACCAAAATAGGGTGTATGTGCCTAGTGCCTGGCATCTGTTAATTGCGATGTCAGCTAATTGGAGGACGGAGTTATGAATAGCGCCAATTTCGGTCAATGGGCGATTGTCGACTACGTCTATTTAATTGCGCATTTACGTGCTAGTTTCCATCGGCACCTCTTAAGGTAGTAGAAGACGACAGTGGGCAGCACCCCAAATCAGATAATACACCAACCCTTAACCATACTTTGACTAATCGCCCCACATACAGCAAGGGGAGAAAGGGTTTTTACTTCCTGCTACCCAATTTCCAGAACAGCGTATTCCATTCACCAGCAATTCTCCAAAAAAAAAAGAAAAAAAACTCTGCAAAGATAAGGCAGAAGCTAAAAAGGGAGCAAGGATGCGACGCGCAGTAACAAATAGGCGGCCAAAGCACACATGGGCATTAGATCAGATGCGCAGCGCCGCGCAGTCAGTGCAAACCGACAGCGGCCCAACCCAGGCACCGCTAGCAGCGCCAATTTCTGCGCTCCGGCAAATGGTCCAAAGCAGCCCGTATGTGCAGCAGCTGACCAGCGGCCAGCGCACATGCAACTACACACATCTGCAGCTGCCGCGGGACCTGCGTCTGCGGATCAAGCCCAAGCTCCACCCGACCACAGGGCGGCCGCAGCTGACAGTCGACGAGCTGGAGGGCCATTCGCGCG
The DNA here is from genome assembly GCF_002104995.1 of Linderina pennispora. Taxonomy (NCBI): domain Eukaryota; kingdom Fungi; phylum Kickxellomycota; class Kickxellomycetes; order Kickxellales; family Kickxellaceae; genus Linderina; species Linderina pennispora. Next base: position 32,026 of record NW_024468299.1, on the reverse strand, counting down.
TGGCGACCAAATCCACATACCTGCCGATATCCGCCCGGCATTTGCATCAGGCGCTGAGTGACCCCTTGTGCTATAGAATGGCGTCGGGGATCGGAGCCGTGCGTCCCGATATCGTAGAGCATGCAGGCAAGGTGTTGCAGCTGCGGATCCTGTCGGCTATGCACCGCATGCATCTGCAGTTCTCGCAGCACGCCAATCCGCCTGCGCCGCTGGTTATTCCAGAGAAAGGCACGACCTTTGGGCAGCCGAGGTCGCGGCTGGATGTGATTAGAATGGAGGTCGATGGGCGGGTTCAGCGCCAGGACGCCCGGTGGCAATGCATGTATCCGCTGGTGGAACTGCCGCAGTCCCATAGCATTGACTGCGTTTTGCCGGCGGCAGGGCTGCAATGCATAGTGCGGTTGCCGCCGCCGTTGCCATATACACGACTGGCCATCAGCGACCAGCCGTTGTCGGTGTCGTCGGAGGCCATGGCGAAGAAGGTCTGGAAGACCCTGCGCAAAATGCATGGAAACTACGAACCGATCGAGTATGATGTTTTGGCGCAAATTGACTGGCTTGCGGTGCAGATTGCCGGGCGGCCAGAGCCGCACAATGGGCCGACGCTCAGCATGCAGGCGCTGGAGCAGCTGTACCACTGGCTGCCGGTGCTCACCCCGGGGCTGCATGTTGATGGACCAGTAAACCACAAGGGCAAGCGGGGGAAGAAGCTGCGAGCCATAGATAAACAACCGGAGAATGCGTGGCCCAGGCCATTCCGATCAGAGACACAGTTCACATATCAGTTTTCGCTGGCCGAGCCAGGGCTCAAGTACGCCCATGTTGATGGCGCCAGAACCAAGGCGGTGCCGGTGTATGATGGCGAGCGGATGTTTGGCAGGGAGATTGCTTCGACTGTTTTGCCGTGGCTGCTGGCCGCACGCGTGTCAGGAAAGGCTCGGCAGGGCGACCCGGATGTGCCGCATCGCGATATCGGAGTGGTGGCTTTGCCGTGCACAGCGGATATGGCTGCGCAGCTGCACAGACTATCAATGTACGCAGCGACAGAAAAGTAAAAAAAAAAAAATGATATTCAGAATAACCACCAGTCGAGCACTATTAGCTTTTCTCACATACGCTTTCCTTTGTGCTTGACAGGCGACGTGGTCTGCTTTTCGGGCTTGGTCGGCGTCTCCGGCGACAGATCATTCTGGGGCTCTTGCTGGGCACTGGGATGCTCGTCGTCAGCCTCCGCTGCCTCGTCATTGTCGGACTGGGAGCCAGCAGGCCTTGTTTCCTGCCTTGGCTTCTTCTCGCGCCTGCTCTTCCTGACGGGGCTGGCCTCGTCGTCCTCCATATACTCATAGTCGACCGCTTCCTCCTCCATTGGCTCGCCGTCCTTGTCCGAGTAGAACTCGTCAACCACATCGGATCTCCTGCGCTGCTCATCCAGGGCTCGGCGGCTCGGATTGAACTTTCCGCATTTGGGACACGAATACTGAATCACATCGACTTCATCCGGCAGCACCAGGCCGTTGTGGGCAAAGCAATGCCGGCAAATGAGCGCATACTTGTCCTGTGGACCCATATCGCCCACAAGCCCTTCGACCAGCTTGTCGAGCCACGGCCGCGGCTCTGACCCGGTTCGTGGTGGCTGGGCAGCCTGGGTGCGCACCACGCCGGATGCTGCGGGCTGGAACACAGGCTGCGGTACCGTCGCCATGGCATTACCGCCCATGCTGGCTGCCTGGGCATTGCGCATGGCCATCAGGCTGTTGGCCGGCTGCGATTTCCCACGGCCAGTCAGCGGCGATGCCTGCGGTGAGCCAGCGGGCGCCGCCGGCTCTGTGCGCCGCCTGGCCTCTGGCTGCCCTCTGGCGGCGGAGCTGTACCGGTCAACCAATGTCTTTGTGGAATCGTATGCGGTTTTCTTTTTCAGCTCGTCGACCCGCTCATTGATTTCCTGGCGCAGTTTCTTTATCTGCCTTTCATACCCCGATACAGCCCGCCTTCCTACCATTCGGATCGCATAGTTGCCGTAGTAGATTATAAATGGGCCTAGTAGCACTGCCAGGCAGTGCTGCGGGAAATTCAGTGCCTGCGAGTCGTGGCGCTCCGGGAACACGTACAGAATGAATCCCAAAAGGTATCCGATCCACGCTATGGATGTGTATGTGAGCCAGAACTGCGACCACCCAGACGTACGGTCCAGCGACTGCTGCCGCTGCTTCTCCGTGCGCTTCAGGTCCTGCTCCAGTCCCCCCAGGATCTTTTCAAAGTCCTCGTCCTTCTTCTATCCATAGTTCGCAAGCCTTTTAAGAAATTAGTAAAGCTCCTACTCACCCTCCTCCCCCACGGGAGGTATTAGTGCGGAACCCTTACCTTTAGAAACGAAAACAGCCCCATGTTCTCCTTCCCTCCCTTTAGAAGTGTGCTGAATTATGCGAATGCAAATAAAAAAGGTAAGATAATAGCAGAGGTGACAAGAGGCAAGAGGCAAGAGACGAGAGAAGAGCCCGCAGAATAAGTGCTGGAAATTCTGTAAAAAAGGAGACCTGCGAGGGCTTTGCCCTGCTGACTGCCCCTTCCGCTGGGTTTCTCACCACAATGTGCCAGCACTTCAAACAGCATACAAGCCGCCGAGTTCTGTCATGCCAGCAATGCAGTTTCGAAATCGCTGATTTGATTGATCAGGGCTGAGCTGATGCTGGGGCTTCGGCTGCATCAGTGGCAGCATTCGGCGTCCCCAGGCGAATATTGACACCAGAACAATCACGTGGCTTGTTCCAAGGCGCCGGTGTTTACATGCAAAAACTCTTGGGCAAAATGAAATGAGGGACAACAAAAATGCATTAATTAACAGGAGACAAACGGGCATACACATCGGGTCTTTCACCTACAGGCTAGCACGTGTTGGACAAAACCAAAAAAAAGAGGCGAGGTTCTTTTTGCTGCTGTATTTCATTCAACGGAAATGGAGGCCGTCCATCCATGCGACAACCTTGGGCAGAGTCCGGCTCATCGGACGATTGACCACCATGGAATCGACACTGTTTGCATTCCTGTCGCTTGGCACATAATAGCCCTTCTCCAGGCACTCCTCATCGGCAGCAACCGGCATTGGCACGGAAACATACGAGCTGGTGCGCATCTGTGGTTTCTCGCTGTCAGACATGGCCATCGTTGGAGCATCAGCCGGCGACTGCTCAAACAACTCTTCAATATCGTCCTCACTACCCTCCTGCACCCGGTCATACACATACTCGGACGCTCTTTTCGCCGGCCCTGTGATTGGCAGCGCGCTATGCATGCTGTACGAGTGCCTGCCCGCAAGCATATCGCGGAGCAGAATTGCCCGGTCCAGCGCACCGTAGTACGCGTGGTGGACGAAATACGTCAGAATTATCGCCAAAAGCACGTCTATCGAGTAGTGGTAGCGCACGGCCAGCACACTGAGAATGCCCGCGATAGTGTGAATTGCGCTATAGGCAATGAACGCCCAGTGCCGGGCGTACCGCGTCCAGAATAGAAACGAAATGACCAAAATCGTCGTGTGGCCAGAGAAAATCTTGTCAGTGCACGCACCCACCTCACCCGTAAAACTCCCAGGAATGTGCGCCAGCAATTCGTTTGTATCCTTGGGCAGCACTGGCACGCACCCCTTGATAGACGGCGGCATCGTCGTCAGCGAGATGGTAATCGACCGCAGAAAATACAAAACCCCCATCATCCACGCTACGCGCCGCAGGAGCACCAGCTTCGCTTGCCACCCGCGCGCCATTAGCATGCAGCCGACTACGCTGAACAGACCTGCTGTATTTACAAGCGCATCTGACACCCACCCCTGCGGCACAAACGGCAGGTTGTCTAGCAGAATGTCCCGCAGCGGCTGGTTGTCTACCGAGGGATGCGGGGGTGGAGGTCCTCCTCTACCATGGCCATGGTGACCATCTGTGTACCAGCGCCACCATCGCATGTCGGACCACTGCTGGCATATTGTCATCCAGGCCACTACCACCACCAGCACCACCCATGCGAGAATTGTGTGCAGTGCCTCACGCGCAAATAGCCGCCTTGTCGTCTCGCTGATATGGAACATTATTAATGATATACAAAACTTATAGACAGAATGGTGTAGCAGTAGGTGTATCAGTTGGTTTGGGGAATAGAGTAATGTGGATTGCTGAAGGAGATGGAGAAGGGGAAGGCGTCAATAAAAGAAAGGACAGGCTGCTTCAAAGCGCAAAAGCCATCGACATTTATTAGGCCTTCACAGGCAACCTGAAATGCTAGCAAGATAAAAAAAATAAACTGCCATGTTCCTTGTTTTCTCGTTCAGCCGAGCCCATTGAAAAGGGGCCACAGCGTTTGTCGTATTTTTATCTTCTTTTGTGGGCAGCGAGCTGCTCAACAGAAAGGTGGGAGAGGGGATCTCCCCTTTTCGGTCTATTTTTTCTAGGCAACTACAATCTGTGATGTTTGGCAGAAAGTGTGCTTTGCTGATTTATTGCCTGAACTGCCCAAAAATATAAAAAAAAATCTGCATATCTTCTCGCTTTTGTGCAGTCGACAACCCGTCACTGCAGCATGCGATTCTTTTTCTGCAGATCCCCGCCTAGCTCCCCTCCAGCACATTCATTGGGGGGAGAGGAACATGGCGAATGGCCCATGAACCCATTTGCTTGTCGGTTCTTAAATAAGCGCGGGCTGCGGGGATAGGTCGCAACAGGCAGGATCCTTGTTGATGGGGGCTCACTCCGAGTCAGGCCGGATGAGGCTGAGAGGCTTTGTTCACAGAGCGTGCCAAGCACTTGGCAGCTCCACTTTACTGTTCTGTAGCGACGAAATGCGTAATGCATGCAAGAGTGCTGCCCATCCACTGCAGCCAAGTGCGATACACGGTTACACCAAGGCGCTAGCTACCTGCCAGCCCCTCCCTATCGTGTCTTTTCGGCCTGCCTTGCACATAAACGCCCTAGTCATGAGCCTGTTCCTGCCATTTGCCCACCATCACGTGGCGTTTACCGATCATGCGCAAATCGATGCTCCTGAATACAAAAGCGAGAATTTATTGGGAGAAGAGCGTCGCAAGTTTCAGCCAAGTAGAATAATTAGCAACAGTAAGAGACGAAGGGGCCACATGTATTTGTTCATCGGAACTGAAGACCGTCCATCCAGGCAACAACCCGTGGCAGTGCCCGGCTCATCGGACGATTGACAGCCATTAGATGTATGCTGTTTGCGTCCATGCGCCCTGGCTTGTAATATTCAGTATCAAGACACTCCTCATCAGCTGCAGCTGGCACAGTCACGGCTATATGCGTAGCCAATCTTACTCGGCGCAGCATCTTCTCGGTGTTGGCCGGCGGTTGCTCGAATTGCTCACCAGCGCTGTCGTCATTTTCCTGCACCCGGCTATACGCATGCTCAGATGACTCTTGGGCAACATGCGAAGCCAAAGACATGCTGCCTGTGCTGCTGCTGCTGCTGCTCGCGGAATCCTGTGCACCGCTGTCGTTTGATACTACAGTCCGATGCAGAATCGCCCTGTCCAGAGACGTGTAGTAAACGTGGTGAACAAAGAACGCCAGTACCATCGCCAAAAGCACATCTATCGAGTAGTGGTATCGCACAGCCAGCACACTAATCATTCCTATGACTGTATGGATGGCGCTGTAGGCAATGAACGCCCAGTGCCGGGCGTACCGCGTCCAGAACAGAAACGAAATGGCTAGAATTGCCGTGTGGCCAGAAAAAATCTTGTCCGTACAAGCCGATATCTGGCCAGACATGCTTCCAGGAATATGCGCCAGCAGGTCATGTGTATCCTTGGGCAGCACCGGCACACACTCCTTCAGCGATGGTGGCAGTGTGGTCAGCGAGATGGTAATCGACCGCAAAAAATACAGCACAGCCATCATCCACCCAATCCGCCGAATAAGCACCAGCTTTGCTTGCCATCCTCTGACCATCAAACAACAGCCGACCACGCACACCAGTGCCGCCGAGTTAACAAACGCATCCGACACCCACACTTGCGGCACAAATGGCATAATTTCAAGTACCAGGTCTCGCAGCGGATGGGCAGTGACTGCCGTATCTATTCTGTTGCTGCTGTGTCTATGGTGCTCGCTCATACGCCAACTCCACCACCGCATGTCAGACCACTGCTGGCAAAGAGTCATCCAGGCTACTATGGATAGCAACACTGTCCATGCGAGAATTGTATGAAGCACCTCGCGCACAGCTAGCCGCCTGGTTGTATCGCTGGTACCGAGCATCGCAATGAATCTATAGTGCCTAAGTAGTAAAGTGAGAGAAGATATTTAGATGAGAGGCTCATTCTGACGAAAAACCAAAAGCTCATATGCCGCGGCCTCGCTATTAAAAGGCTTTTCTGACACAGCAGGCCGTTCTTGGCTAGTTAGACGCCCTCCCATGCCTTGGACAATATGTAGCTTAGCTGACACGGGCCAGCTAGAGAGGTTGATGAATCCCCCTCTTCGTCCACCAGTCATTTTTCTATCCAAAGGCACATAGGTTGAGAAGGGGGACCAAGTACCACACCATGCTAAATTCGCCCTTGTCCTCTTTGCCAAGCAACCTTTCTGTCGGTCAGGACATCAGCGATTATCCGAATTTTTTGTGAAAAGCACTGCTTGCTGTTTTCAAATTCCCAGCCCGTGTGTCCGCTGCCCCACCATACGTCCATTGTAGGGACGATCCCAACACCCCCTCTTCTTGGCGCGATGCATAGAACTGCATGCGTATTCCTTCCGCGTTCGACGACTGAGGGCAGGCAGTGAAAAAATAACAAACGAAATAAATCAAGACGCCCAGGCCTTTATTGCCACCCGCTCTTTCCACCGGTGGCATATGCCTGCTGTTGGCAAAGAATAAAGCTCGAATATGCTCAGCAGAGGGGCCTGGCTAGCTAAGCATACGGGAGGAAAGCACAGACATCCCCTAGCAAACAATAGAAAATAGTGTGGCAGTCCGAAAGAACCTTCCATCAAGCTCACTTGGATAGCTGGGCAGAGTGCACAATAAACAGAGGCCCTGGCATAGCAAGTGCGGGAAAAAGCCATGTATGTGCGGTGCGGAGTTGGCAGAGTTGACAGAAAATATGGAACATTCTATCCTTTGAACCCCTGGATTACCCAAGCTGAGCGCAGGTGAACCTACCTTGTTACTGAACCCACCTCAAAAAAGAAGCTGTAACCGCTTGGTAAATGCAAAGAAGTTCTATACAGAAAAACGAAATAAAAGTTAAGGATGGAGAGGGCGAAAGCGATGCTCCCCAGCCGTCGTTTATATCAGAACCTGCCCCTCTTCGTGCAGCACACGCTGCATTGGTTGCCTTCACCGCTTTCCCTGTAGATTACAAAACCACTGAATCGCCAAAAAGGAAAAACAAGAATACAAGCTGGTTTCAAGTGCGTGATTTTCCCTCCTGCTTCTGAAGCAAATAATAGAGAGCAAAGAGCGGCAACTTGCTAAATAAAGAACCGGCCCCCTTGTTTTCTGCGGGCATCCGTGGCAATAGCATTTGCTGTCGTCTTGGCAAACCTGCATCCATTCAAAAGCCGGATGTGCCCTAGTAAGGTGCGACAGGGGCGATTGATGACTAGCAAGTCCGCTGAGAACATGCGTTCCTGATGCCTCAAAGAGAGCAGCGTCTTTGTGCATTTACAGCTCTTCGTGATCACTAGCACCTTCACTACAGTGCAAAGTCAATGCAATACACATCACTGCAAAGCCATATGCGCTTCTTTTATTGATATCCCATGGAAACTGCACATACAAGTAGGATGCACATGTCTCTGAAAGCAAAAAAAAAAAAAACTATTCATTGGAACCGCTACCAAAGAACGCATCTAGAATTTGCTGTGCTGCCTGGACTGCCGAATCCAAATCCACCGACTCATCAGCCATGCCAGGGGTACAAGTATAACCGCCTCTTGGAGCCAGTGCACGGCACTCAAACCCAACACTCAGCATCCGGTGCGCTTTGTCACCAACAGCGCTATCAATGGCTCGGTCCAGCAACTCCTTCGACTGCGAATACCGGCCTTCTGTCCACGCATACACCAAAGATTTGCCCTTGGGAACAACCATGGTGGCACTCGTTAGGTAGAGCATAGAAACCACGTGGCTACCCTCGACAAAGCTCAGCATGCTGGTCGTATCTTCACCTAGTGCTGGAGAATCCAGGACTGTGAACCTGCGAGCGACTGGTACTTCAGTCTCGGATTCTGTGGCATCTGACAGGTACGACGGATGCATAATGAGGGATTTCGTTGTTACCCTGCCATGACTCAACTCAACTACATAACCTGACTCTGTCTTCTCAATCTGCTTGATCGACTCAGACAGGATATATGTACCGCCGGCGACTGCACATGAGCGGCAAAAATGCCTGCGCGACCTCAGCCCCGCTACCATACATAGAGCTCAGGAACGCCATGCGGCCATAACGCCCTATCGACTTTAGATACTTCTCCACCCGTGCACACCCCTCGCTGACAGAAATCGGACGGGTCGCCCGTGCCACGGCATACAGAACCGCGTTCAGCAGACTACCATCAAGCTTGAACTGCTTCTTCAGAAGATCGCCAAAATCCTCGTTACCGTGCTCACTGGCCAGCTTAGAGACCTGCTCCGGATCACTGATTGTTGTCAGGAGCCGCATCAGCTTGCGCTTCTCGATCAACTTCAGGGCAGTGCTGGCAAACACCTCCTCCTTTGAGTCCGGCACCCGCTCAACGCCAGCATCAGTCACCAGCAGATTCGCATCGACGCCCTTGAACTCCATGTACTCGGCCATGCCCGCTGCAATCAACACGTCGATAAGCGGTCCGCGGCAGAATGTGAGCTTTGGTGCTAACTCGAGTGCGTATCTGCGCGACTCGCCTGCCAGCCTCTTGAGTACATCAGAATTGCTCAGCTGTTCCAGCTGCTCGCTGCTTAGATACTCAGATAACATCGCCAGGATCTCGCCTACCTGACAGCTGCCCTGTGCTGTCTCTGGCAACAGATTACTAGCCGAGACCTCGCCGCTCTTGCGTGCGCCAAGCTGTATCTCAACATCACCAATAGCAATGTCCACTACCGGGACCTGACTCTGATCTCGAAGCCTAGTCGCCCACTCAATGAAGCCGATGAGCGAGAAGCTGGCGTAGTCGCCACCGTAAAACGGGTTTCGGTCAATATGCAGCACCTTCTTTTCCGCGGCTGCAATGTCACTGGCCACGATCGACTCGACTAGCCCCGTGCCCAGCACAACAGCGTCGTACTCCTCGTTATTCAGTGTGTTCTCCTCTGCCATCCTTTTTCTTGCCCAAACTAAACTATTTAGCAATAATACACATGGATGCGCATTACAGGGCCGCTCCCATGCATAGCGGACATGTACAAACCACGATGGCTTAGACTATGGGATTGCCATAGCTGCCATTTTTGGGCTGCTCGTTTATTATCGCCCTCTCTGCTGCCTTCACCCATGCTGTCCGCTTTTTGCAGCTAGGAATCCTGCCACTGCGTCACTCCAGCGCCCCGTATTTTATCCAGAGCTGCCAATTTAGCCGCCAAGGGGGCTTCGCCAGTACGCCACCAGCTCACACTATGCTCTCTCGCTCTACACTGTATGCCGAAGATTGCCAGTTCGCTACGTATCTTTTGGATCATGAACAAGGTGTTGATCTGACGCCCCATGCCAATATATTGTGCATATGCGAATCAGGCAAGACATGCGAATCGGTCGCTTGTGCCTGCATGCATAGCAAGAGCAATTAGACCAAATTTGGATCCGGCGAATTTGCTTGTAATATGCATTTTTAGAGAGAATGCCGATGGCAAACTACAGCAGAACAACAACCCTGGCGTACCGTGTGAACTAGCCAACAGACAAGCTCCTTGCAGCTGTATCCTGCGCGACAAAAGCGGCCACCTCAGTAACGCGGCAAAAGACATGGCACTTTCCCTCACTACCTCCCATAGCATGGCCCTTCGTCTACCGGAGCTTTACTGTCTTGCAGCAACAGTAGCAGCAGGAACAGAGGAGAGCCCGCTCCGCATACTACCCCTCTTAACAATAACCGAATCGAGGGTTTACTGGTGCTGGGTGTATGCTGAAGTGAGTGTAAACAGTGGGCTTTACAGGTCTCGCGCATCATGACTGTCGGCACAGGTTTGTATTTATGCAAGCTGGCAAATGATTTATGAGAAATAGCTACTGAATATCTGTATGCGTGTTGTTGTCAGAGTTTATATGTACATCGTGTAGAGGCTGCCTGGACAATGGTTGGAGCTAGTAGTCAAAATCGGCGGGCGGTCGACGAGGGGTAGGATAGTCGCGCTTAGGCGCCAGATCGGAAATGGTGGGGTAAACACTCATGGTTGCTTCTTGGTTTGTTGTGTGAGTGCTGCTGTAGCAGGAGGATCCGTGTGCTGCTTGGAGAGGTGGGGAGGGAAGGAAAGTCAGAGGGCAAGTGTGTAAGGCCGAGTGAAATGGAGACATGCCCGTCTCTTTTATAGCATGCTCCACTCAGCTACGGCGGATAAAGCCTTCATGCACCTGTGCGGCTAAAAAAGTAGCAGTTAGGGGGTGGGTGTAAAGGGTGGGTAGCCAAGCATTCTGAAATCAAGCTGCATTCCTCATGCATTGAGGCTATTCAATCGCCCATCAGCAACTGCCCTTTTCGTCCATGTGCCAGACACTACAGCGAGATGTAGAGTGGGGACTGTGGGGACATGAATAAAAAACCGCTATTGCTGACAACAATGATCACAAAGACCTGGGCGTTAATTTGATGAAGAGCACCAAGCACTGCATTCGCTGTTTCTGAAACAGGCGCTCTACTTGTGCCCCCTGCCGAGCTGTGCATACACCCTTCCCTGGTATGGCACAAATCGCCTTTTCCTTCGGCAGCTAGTTGTCACAAGCTGGCTGTGATGGCTTGCATGAAAGTAAGAGATGGTTGCCAAAGCGGCGACTCTCTCACTGCGCACTTTGCTTGGCCATCCCCGGATTGCGGATATGGTCGGAAATGTGGTTGCCGGATGCACCATTTTTAACTTCCGAGAACTGCGCGCGCTGGGAAGAATACTCTTGGGTTCCTGTACTCCGGAGTCAGTAACACATCACACGACCCATTCACCTCTATTCCGGGGATTGCTTTCGTGTCGGCTTTTTCAACTTATTCCACAACCCGTCACATGAGCAATGCTAGTAATGCTTGAAACTGTAGCCAGAAGCGAAGCTGCAGTCGCGTTCTCCGTGCCGGGCATGTTTGGTGGCCAAGTCTTTGCCCTGGCCTGCTGGTCCAAGAGGGGGGAAATAACCAAACCAAATAAGAATACATTGCAATTCTTGGCGCTCGGAATAGACTCTGGGAAATAGGGCTCATTCATTGTTACTAATAATAGGCCTGATTGTGGCCTAAACCCGGCTAAGAAAAAGCCAAAAATGTGCGCTCAGGTGGTGAGAAAATTGGCCGAGCACCTTTTGTTGTGCCGCTAGTATGTAGGTCCTGGCCGTTGCCAAGCCAGCACTCTAACAGGCATCAGGAAAAGGACACCCTCTACCACCTGGTCGGCACAGAAGGATTGAATAGCGTATTTGGCAATACCGGCTTGAGGGCTATGCTCCGGTACAAACCATCCGCTGTGCTCGAATGTACTACTGCTTCCAAAGGATAATGACACACAAGGTGCGGAGGAATGGAATTTCTTCGGCACTGTCAGCATTACTGCGCACAGTATGACACCCTGTCTTGGCAACCGCCGAAGGAACAGGCAGGCCTGCTAACATAAAGAGCACTAACTACATGCATGTCCAGTTTTAGTCGGGAATGGCTGGCGAAAACAAGTGGTACTTCCGGTACAATTAGCCAGGTGTGACCTGAATAGCGCCAGAACTCACTGAGAATAATATGTATATTCATGTTAGAATCAATATTAAGCACCCAAACTACTTTGCCACAGAGACAAAAGAGCCTACAGGCTGCTACTTGTAAAGCGAAGGTGGCTCCGTAACATCCTCGAACATGTCGTCATTATATTCTTCGTTGTCAGAATCGTATTCCATTTTACTAATAGCGAATGTGATGGGGGTGTGAGTTACAATGTGAGGATAGGATGTTGGGAAGACAAAATTGCTCAAACGACAGCAGGATAGCCCCTTTTATATCTGCTGTGCACAAAGTGAATGCCAATCAAACAAAGAGCACAATAATGCTGTTGAAAGAAACACACTGCCAATTCGACTTTGCGGATATATGCCTGGCAGGAATTCGAAATGAACTATGATTACCTTTGTGTCCTTTCTAGCATTCATGGTATCAAATGTTGAATGCTTGAGTTCATTATTGTCACCTCAGTAGTATGCAAAGATGAGCACATCCTATACCCTACGATCTCGTAGACTTATGACAAGCTCTTTCTGGCAAAAAAAAAAGATATTTACCAGCCAGGTAAACGAAAAAGAACCATTCATGGCGACAAGTAGCACTCTGGGTTCAAATAATAGCAAAAAAGCATGTGTCACAAAAACATGCAAAAAGTGAGCTCTCCGACCGGGAATTGAACCCGGGTCTCCAATGTGACAGACTGGTGTACTCGCCACTATACTATCGGGGATCTTCAACTTGTTGAGAAGTGGAGGAAATAAGATATATATAAAGTACTGGTTTGTGGTACAGATAATCTCTTTTCGATACATCTGCTCAGAGCGCAAGCAGTACCGCAGAAGACAGACCCTAGTTACTTTTGCCATGACATGACATGACATGACATTATATGACCAGCCTATTCATGGGATTATTATGCACTTTTCCAGTGCTAGTAGTTTATGTATGTCCAATTCTATTTGATTTACTTCATGCTCTTTTGCAATATTGAGAATCTGGTGTTTTGTTTAATGCAACTACCTCCACTTGAGGCGGTGAAGCCACAATGCAAGGGCATATGTATCTGTCAGCTCAGTGCTAAACCCAGTGCTCCCCAGTGCACAAAAGAAATATAGAAAGAGTGAAGCCGGTTAGGACTAGTTGAGACAATTAGGACAATTAGGACAATTAGGACAACAGGATAAGTCAGTTAGTGGCGCAGGACTACACAGACACACAAGCAGATCTTACTTGGGGGATGGACCCAATTGTACTGGTGCTAGCTGAATATTTGGATTCTGAGCCACTAGTCGTCCACTGCGATAGGACTCATGTATATGCGGTGCACTGATCCACAGCAACACAGTTGTTTGAGTATGAAATTAAGAGGCCACTGATCAGAAGTTGGTCAGCTGAATGGCTTTGAATCGGCGACTAAAGCGTCTGTGGTCCAGAGGTATGATTGCTCCCTGCCACGGAGTAGACCCGGGTTCGATTCCCGGCGGACGCACTCCTTTTTTGCTCACTCGTGCATTCCTGTTTTGAGTGGGTGGCTGCTCACCGCTCTCGCTGAACTTTTTGCTCTAGCGAACAGTCTGGTTTGTTTTGGCTACTGTGACTCCCTTGAAATTAACTATCTAGACTGTCGTCTCTTTTCCAAATAGTGGCTGGTGTGGTCTCGATAGCACTGCACTGACTACATGTTGAGTAAAGACTAGTTATGATTGCGCTGCTAGGCTAAAAGGATGTTGGTTGTATCACAAAGCAGGATTCAGATGATGCTGCTTTGCATGAACTGTATATTAGGAAAACAAGAGCAGAAATACAAAGAGACAAAAGTTGCTGATGCACTAATTCCTCGAAGGAACACATACTTCATCTATTCCTATCCTTGCGATCATGAACATACATCGTACATGTTTTGTCAGTAAGAACGAATGTTGGCTTCGGCATTATTGTGAGTTTCTGATGTCTGCATCATGAGGGGTAGTATGCGGGTTTCTGCATATACTAGACTCACTAATCAAGTAGACCTGCTACTATCAGTGTTTTTGTTTGCTCATGGCTAAGCTTAACAAAATGCTAGTGAGTGGCACCACAACCAATATAGTCATGATGACTCAATAACATCCATTCATAGATGTTGCTTATATATGCAGACACATCGAGGAGCAAGCACAGAGAGACAGAGACAAACCAGTTAGATCGCAAAGTACATCATTATATGGGATCAGGCTTGCAGTACTGTCGGTCAATATAGGAGGAGATTCATCGTAAGCACGAAGTCATAAACATCGCACAATCTTGAGTAGTGAGTTGCACCCTACTTGGGAGGATTGAACATGTTATTTGCTTACTGAAGTAAGCGCAGGTATAAGCCAGTGGCTGCCCAGTTGCCGTAGATGAAGCTGTAGTGTATGGGCACGTGAGACTAGCCACGAGGGAACAAAACACACCCCCAGGACGCACAGATAAAAGGCCGTAGGTGACAGAGATACAGATTGTTTCCACAGTTTTATTCTTTTACTCAAAATACAAACACGTCAAAGCAAAAAGGGAGTATCCATAATCCCTTTCAAAACACAAGGAGGCAGCAAAAACAGGAGTCAGAGGCTTAGGAGTGCGGGGTGTGTGAAGGAATTGGCCAGAGAGAAAATGGGCAAAAAGCTAAGGGGTGTGTGAATCATCTCTCCTGCAACCCAGGTTTGATTGGGTTAGGTTATGAATGTGTTGTGCCTGTGATCTGTGATTCGCCACTGCGATTTTCACAATTTGATAGGCAGCACCAGGACAGGATTCCCTAGATGGATGAGGGGAGGAGCGGGACGGGGGCGGTGTGGATTGTGTGAGGAAACAAAAACAAAGAAATTAATATGCGCATAATGGGCACGCACTGCTGCAGTGACAGGCGGCACCAGAAACCGGTTTAGGGTGCTGGGTCTAGGCCGCAGTGGCATTGACGAGGGAGGGAATGCATGGGTATGTCTACTAAGGAAGCAAAAGCCAAACAGTATTTTACTTCTCTCCTCCTGATTATTCTCTTTTGTTTTTCTTTGCGTTGTTGTATGTTTTATTTAACTTTGACCCAGCTTGGGGAGTTGTAGGTCACAAGTATACTTCAAACTGAGAACTCCTAGTGGGTACCCTTCTCGGTATGTTTTGGTTCCTGGCCTGTGCGTATGTTAATAATGTTTGTTCTCTATCCAACATTGAGAAATCTGGATAGATTGCTCGCAATTGTTACTTAGATGTGCGGACCTCGCCGTGGTCGTGTTGTACATGGGGGGGATACAGCGTGTGTGCGTGCGAATGACACTGCTTCATTTGGGGTAGAACTCAGAGCGGATTCGGTTCAGATCCTGGTCCAGATTCGGTGATTCAGCCCGGCTAGCTCAATCGGCAGAGCGTGAGACTCTTAATCTCAAGGTTGGGGGTTCGACCCCCCCGTCGGGCTGCTCTTTTGCCATTCTCCTTTTTGCAAAAAACGGAATCAATCGAGGTGGAACTCGGTGTTTTTTTTGGCTGCGGAATGTTTCGATACGACAATGCTACTGCGCTGGATTTACACGTTGACAAGTAAGTTTTTGATGGTAATAGGGTTGAAGAATATTGCAGGGATACTTGTGCTTTTTTTTTCTTTCACAGCTAGCTATAGGGCCGCAAGCAACTAAATGCAAGAAAACAGCAAGCATAAGTGATGAGGAAAGGAAACGTCCATATTCTGCACCTGCAGTATATTCATTGTGAGGGAGAGTTTACTGGCATATCTAACTCTGGCATGGCAGCTGAAGGACATCGCTAGAAAGGAAGTAGAGGCAATGCGGTTTGGATTCAGTCACCCCAAAGTCGAGTTAGTCTGTTTCAGATTGTTGGGGTTGAAGGTGCGAATGAACGACCCTGCCCTCCCCGAGACAGAACTCAACCGGAAATTAGTGGTTCTGCCTCTGGCCGCGTGGCCCAATGGATAAGGCGCTTGACTACGGATCAAGCGATTCCAGGTTCGAGTCCTGGCGTGGTCGTCAATAGAGCAGCTTCTACATTTTATCATTTTGCACCTTGCAAAGTGATCTGGGTCTGAGCCAAACGTCATCGCTAACCTTTGCATCAACCATTAGAAAAAATAGCCCAGTTTTTGTAATCTTGCAGTAATCACTTTTTAACTGGTAAAGATATTTCATAATGATCTGTTCGTTCATCTTTGACCTTGGTAACCGGGGAATGGGAAAGACAGGAAAGCTGGAATGACAAAAGTTGTCAAGACACTGATTCCTTGATGAGATGATGTATCTTGACTGCTCTATTCCCCTGCGACCATGCTCAACACCTACATCAGATATTTGTGTAAAAAGTTAGGCTCTGGGTATCGTAACAAAAGACATGATGCAGCTAAGCAAACAATCCATAGTCTCATTGTTCATATACTTGCCCAGTTCCGATCCCTTTGCATATATCCCTTTCAAACATATGCTTATGCTCTGCTCTCGGCCAACCGTATCTCTAGAACTGGGTGATATAGATTTACTGCTAAGCACTATTTATCAGTAAGCTATGAGATAGGTGTGCAAAGTGGTATGTGTACGATTCATGAAAACAGCTAGTAGGTTAGATAAAAACAAAAAAACAAGCGGAACTTAGGAACCAAATGGCAAACAAAGGGTGTATTAGTGTATGTTAGGATCTGTTCACCTAGAAGATGAATGGTTATCCGGTATATGGAAAAACAAATTCTCAAAAATATGTGTAAGGGAAGAAGGGAGGCTGATCGGCTGTCTGGGCCTTTGTACGTGTGTGTTTCAGCCTTGAAATTCAAGATCTGGAGTCTCCCCTGCGCCACCATGAGCAACAAGATCGACACCAACAAAACAGAGCTAGCACGATTGGTGAGTCTAAAGTACAGGCAAGTGACGCCGCAATCCGCATAGGATGTAAATAAATTTGATTGTGATCTGTACATCGATACTGTTGGTAGCAAAAAAAGAGAGAAGTCTTGTAACTGTCGCCTCAGCATCGTCGACAAAAGCAAAAAAGAGGGTTATGTTGATCAGAGTGGGATTCGAACCCACGCCTCCGGAGAGACTGCGGCCTTAACGCAGCGCCTTAGACCGCTCGGCCATCTGACCCTCACTAATTGATTGTTATGTCGGTGGCAGAGGAAGCAACGGAGTGGAACTCGGGGCTGGATGGACTACTTGCGGACGTGTCCGAGTCGGGTGAAAGAGCAGGAGGACGGAGTCGGGGGATCTTGTCGGGTTCGGGTTGAAGTTCAAATAAATCGTATTTGAACTCAAAACAGGAGGAAACAGAATATACGAGTAGGGAACTCTAGTAGACACTGGATGATGAATTGTCTTGGAGTCTTGTCGAGTCGAAGCATATATATGCTTCGGTGCACTAGTGTCTTGCTAGTGACGTTGCGTTGCATGAACGACGGGAATACCGGTCACTGGTCTTTGCGGCATAAAGGTACTGCATTGTTGTACCACGTGCGGACTTGGATCCGTGGGAGCCGGGTCAGGGGATATCGTGGGAGTTCGAGCCGAGTCATCATGTTCATGCTCGTCGGATTCGAGCATAACATGATGAATTGGACTCAATTAGTATATACATAAACTCAAGCTTGCTTTTGTCCTTCTGCCGACGCCTTCTGTTTACCACCAGCTCCTTTCTTTCTGCCTCTACTCATCAAGGATTTGGTATGGCCATTGCCCAGTCTAACGTAGCAACAAGCTGTACCCTTTCATCTCCTTACCTGTGATGGCCAACGGCTGCAAGCTGATCTACAAACCATACTATCAACAGCACCAGCACAATGGCCTGTGAGCAATCGCGCAGAGCTCATGGCCCACTTCCCTCCTTTTTGTATCATGTCTGGGTACCAATCTCCACGCTCTGACCTTTGTTTTCCGAGAGCGTACAGCTATTCCAATTGTCCGCACTGCTTATTACAAGCCTTACATAGATCCTCCTTTTTTCTTCTCTGATGATCGTCTTCCAGTCCATCTTTCTTATGCTTCCAGTATCACAGAGCCAGCATGTCTGGTCGCTCCTCTACTCATCCAATTGGCGGCATGGCCAGAAATGTTTCTATTTTAAACACTGCATCTCCTGATGGCAAACTGCCGGGCAGTCTCTAGCACCTCATCGGGCATCCCGGCTATCTGGGCTACATACAGGCCATGCGATCTCTCGCAAATTCCCGGCTTGACCTTGTGCAAAAACGCAAACCCGCCCTCACCGTCTTCATATATCGCCGTATGTAGCGGCTGCACCCCAGCCAGCGATGGCACGACATGCGGCACCAGCTCGTGGTAGTGAGTAGCAAACAGCGCCTTGCATCTGACCTTGTCGTGCAGATACTTCAGTGTCGCATAGGCAATCGACACTCCGTCCGTGGTCGACGTACCGCCCCCAATATCGTCCAGGATCACCAGTGACCGGCTGGTCGCATGCCACAGGATGTCTGCCGTCTCGCTCATCTCCACCATAAACGTCGACTGGTCGAGTGCCAGATTGTCATGGGCCCCGATCCGCGAGTAGATGGCATCAACCACATGCAGCTGCGCTTCGTTGGCAGGCACAAAGCTACCAGTCTGTGCCAGAATGGATATCAAGGCGACCTGGCGCAGGTATGTGTCCTTTCCACCCACATCATAATTTGTTATCGGATGCCATCAGCGTAATATAAAGCTTGAATAAATTACTCAGCAGCCACCATAATATATAGGTACAACAAAAATAGTACATGCAACATATCCCGCCTGGGTAAAAGTTCGACAACCACGCGGTCTGTTATTGTCTCTGGTTTTCCATCTCTACAACATACGTTAGGCATCTACAAATTAACAGTATCATGATATACAACGTCGGCACCCGGCGGTACCGCGTTTCAACCCCACTTGATGCGTCTAGTCCGTCCTCAACTGAGAGGTTTTGCGCCAAAAATTCTTTCCAAGGCAGCCAAACCACCAAAACACATCGCATAACCATCCCTATTGCCCGCGCACTGCACAAGTACCTAATTGGCAGGCAGGGTTCCACCCTTAGTTCAATTCGGGAGGCATCGCACTGCAAAGTTACTGTACCACGCGAGAACTCGAAAAGTGACACTGTCGAGCTGGAGGGCAGCGAGGAGGAGATCCAGAAAGCCCGGGATCTTATTGACAAAGTGGTCAAGGAAAACTTGCAAAAGGTGCCATATACTCACTTTTTGTCGTTGCCGATTAGTGACTTGGATGTGCAGCGTAAGATCAGCGAGTTCCAGCGCGATATACACGGCGAGTATTTCAAGTCTCTCAGTGATACTAGCTTCAATGCACCCACATCAATGCATGTGACTATCGGTATGCTGCGTCTTTTGACAACATCCGAGATCAAAGGTGCAGTCAAGCTGCTGAAGTCTCTGCACCAAGAGGTGTACGATTTGCTGGGCACGCGGTCGCTGGTGGTCAAGGTTGGCAATCCTGCGGCGATGGAAGCTAATCCGAGCAAAGCGCGTATTATTTACCTGAATCTCGAGGATTTCGAAGACGCACAGCGGCTTGAGAAAGTGTGTGGTAAGTATACCGCATGTACAGAAGCCATATGCACGATATGTATACCACCTGGAGTAGGTTGACTGTTATGTTCTCTGTTTTTAGGACTCGTGCGAAGCCGGTTTACGGATGCAGGACTAATTGATGAGATCCGGCCGTTAAAGATCCATGCGACGATAATGCGGGCGGCGCAAGACAGCCCCACGACAGCTGATGAGCCCAGCCAGGCAGCGGATGACCGGCGTCGAGATGTCCGTGTAAATGCAGTGCCGATGCTTCGCAGGTATGGAGAGTTGTCATTTGGAGCGTGCAAGCTTGGGCAGATACAGATTGCAAAGCGGTTCCACTTCACGGATACCGGGGCATACGACAGCGAAGGCGCGATTCTGCTTCCATGAATCCTGTTGTTTTGGTGGGAAATAAAGGAAATCAACCGGGTTCACTGTATTTGGGTTCCACGATCAAGACGGGACAGGGCTGGGTGAGAGGGTGCCTATATTAAAACGCATTGCCGATCGGCAATTATGCGGGATAGCCGCATCCAGAAAGCCGCACGAGCTGTCTTTGTAGCGTGATAGGACAGGCAGGTCGCATAGAGGGGGGAGGTTGGTGTGAGAAAGAGGGGCGGTTTGGCAGGGCTCGTTTAACCACGCTTTAGGGATCCGTGGCCAGCCCCAATAAAACGATTGATTTCGCTGCAGAAAACCGACTATTCTAAGCGAAGAAATAAAAGGCCTTCCCCAAGCTGCATGTTTCAGGAGCTAAAGGCGCGTTTGGGCGGTCGTTGGGATTCACACACGCTCCAAAAACAAAGGTAAGGAGGGATGTTCCTCAAACCTGGACAACCGTAAACATCACTTTTTTCTTCAGCCAGCCTTTTTCCTTGCTAATTTTAACACCCTTTTCTTTGGTTCCTTAGTTGCTGTTCTCTACACCCCGCACGTAGAATGAGTTATGCAAAGCAGCAGAAATATGCGCTCGCGATTCCAAACTCCCCACATATCGAGGGTGAGACGACGGCAAGTATCAGTAGATTCTTGATACCATTAATACCAGATTAGCATCTGAATCACATAGCAGCTAATCATCATGTACTTCCGTAGCCGGTGTTGAACCGACATGCGTCCGACTATAAGCTCCTGTTTGGCGTGGAAAAGGTCAAAACAGCCTATGACAATTTCTTGCACGGAATGGAGGTCGCTGGAGGGCGTAAGTATTTGGTGCCGATTCCCGTGTAAACATATGCAGCTCTAGCATGCGCTATGGCTTATGGTGCATCTGTCTACACAGAGAAAGTGGCTTCCATTTGCATGCAAACTGATGCCTGGATTGCATTCCAAACCCATAGCTAAGGCGCGAGTCTTTGGATACCGCAAGAATTCGGCACAGGGCGCCGACTCGGAGTTCTCATGGATATCGTTCGGGGAGTTCCACGATCGGTTTAGATGCCTTGCACGTGGCTTGGCTGGTCTTGGGATGCGCCGGGGCGATAACATTGGCATATTCTCTGGGAACCGTTTGGAATGGCTGATAGCCGAGTTTGCTACGTATTACCACGGATACGTGTCTGTGGCGATCTACGAGACACTGGGGCAGCTGTCGTGCGAGTATGTGCTGAATCTGACAGAGCTGACAACAGTGTTTTGCTCGTCAGAGTGTGCTCAAAAGCTGCTAAAAATGCGTGACCAGATCCCGCTTCTGAAGAAGGTCATTTTGATGGACCCGCCGGTGCAGGAGCTCGTCGATAGACTGACAGATAAGGGGTTTGCTGTGTACGATATGTGTGATGTCGAAAGGTATGGCCGCGAGTACCCTGACATTGAGTCGCCGTCCAAGCCCGGATACGACGAGGTTGCAACAATTGTGTTCTCATCGGGGACTACTGGGCAGCCCAAGGGCGCTGTCTTGACGCACGGCAACATTGTGTCCATATGTGCAGGCGTCAATTTCGTCATGGACCAGCGCGACCTACCGTACATTGGGCCCAACGACTGCGCTGTCAGCATTATTCCTCTCTCGCATGTCCAGGGCCGCTCGCTAATGCATATGATCATCGCATTGGGCGCGAAAACAGCATTCACACGCAACGATCCAAGGTGCCTGCTTTCTGATTTGCGGCAGCTAAAGCCGACAATATTTTTTGGTGTGCCCAAGTTCTTCAACCGCGTGCAAGACAAGGTCATGTCATCAGTGAAGGAGCGCGGTAATATGATGAGCTCGATTTTCAAGCATGCGATGCGTGCCAAACTACGCAACATGAAGCAAGGGCAGAGGGGGCATTGGCTGTGGGACCAGGTTATCTTCAAGCCCATCAGCGAGACTCTCGGGGCAATATCCGGCTGGTCGTCTCAGGAACATCGTCGATTTCGCGCGAGGCACTTGACTTCATTCGCTGCATCTTCTCGTGTGATGTCGTGGAAGGATACGGCCTCACAGAGACCACAGGTGCCTCCTGCATGACAGTGTCAAAAGATAACATCTCGGGGCACGTTGG
This sequence comes from Linderina pennispora, assembly GCF_002104995.1. Lineage (NCBI taxonomy): Eukaryota > Fungi > Kickxellomycota > Kickxellomycetes > Kickxellales > Kickxellaceae > Linderina > Linderina pennispora. Next base: position 10,133 of record NW_024468299.1, on the reverse strand, counting down.
ATCGCCGTTCCCGACAAGCATGATCAAGCTGGTCAGCGTCAAAGAACTCGGATACAAGGTCGACGACAAGCCGTTCCCAAGGGGTGAGATCTACGTCAAGGGCGCAAATGTGTTCCGGGGGTACTACCGCCAACCAGAGTTGACAGCCCAGGTTCTTTCGCCCGATGGGTGGCTACGGACAGGAGATCTGGGCACATTTGATGCACTAGGACGGATGCGGGTGCTGGACCGCATTGTCAACATTTTCACTTTAAAAACCGGCGAGTCCATTGAGCCAGAGCGCCTCGAGTATGTGTACTGCGACAACGGACTAGTCAGCCAGGCATTCGTGTATGGCAGCTCGGATCACGACCGGCTGGTGGGAATAGCGGTGCCGGACAAGGAGTTCATGGAGGTGTTCCTGCTCAACAATAAGCTAATTCCTGAGGGCTCGCGAATCTCACACGAGCTTATCTGCGCTGACGAGAACATCCGCAATGCTGTACGCAATGAGATCAACCGGCATGGCACTGCTCGTGGATTACGGGCGCATGAGCTGATCTCTAGTCTGTTCCTGGAACCGCACTCGTTCGATTACTATGATTTGCTGACGCCTAGTATGAAGCTCAAGCGGTATGAGGCGCTGCGCCACTACCGGTCATGCGTCAATCGGCTGTACCAGGATATCGGCGACCAGGGCTCGGTCATGTGCAGCCCCGACGGGAAATCTGACAGGAGCTACTCATTCTACTAGAAAACGTGCTTATGGTCAACTATATAAATTTCGCTTACTGGCTCTTGGGGCGGGCCTCCTGGCCGATACCCTTGAAGAACTGCTCGACCTGGTCGTACGTGTTCTTGTACACACTGTCCATAGTGCCCTTGCATGACACAGTGATGACCTTGCCCTCCTTAGCGTACTCGGTGATGACTGGCATGCTGTCGTTGAAATACGTCTTGAAGCGCTTCTTGATTGACTCGATGTTGTCGTCGGAGCGGCCGCTGGTCTTTCCGCGGTTCAACAAACGCTCCAGCAGCACGGACTCGGGGCACTCAAAGTACAACACCTTCTTAGCCTTGCAAACTGTGTCCTCAAACGCCTTGGCCTGCACCAGGTTGCGCGGGAATCCGTCAATCAGGAACCGGTCGCTCTCAGGGTGGTCCATCATGGCGTTGCGCAGCAGCCCGATTGTGATCTCGTGGGGAACAATGAGGCCCTCCTTGATATAATACGCAATCAGATCGCCATACTGAGACACCAGCCGCTTCTGCTCGGCGCGCAGCAAGTCGCCGGCCGACAAATGCACGAATCCAAAGTCATCCACGAGCTTCTCCGAGTTCGTGCCCTTGCCCGATCCAGGTCCACCGAGCACAAACACAATTGTCTTCTTGTCGAACGGGAACTGCTTGATCTCCTCCTCGGAGTACGCCGCGCCGTCGATCTTCGCCTGCTTCTCGTCACGCTCCTTCTTCTGCTTCTCGTTCCACTCCAGGTACGGCTTGATGATCATCATGTAGCCCGACCCCAGCAGTGACAGCGAGGCCACAATCGCGAACGGGTGGAAGCCAAAAATCAGGCGCGACTTTCCGCTGCCCTTGCTGTTTTGGCCCATGTTGAACTGGTTCGGCTTGTTCTGCTGCTCACTGGCCCGCACAATGCGGGAGGGCTTCGTGAACATGCGCTTGGTGGCAGAGGAGCGCAGAGGAGCACGTGCTTGCAGCGAGCGCAGCAGGGTGTTGCGAGATGCCGAGAACATGATTGCTTAAATTTCGGGATGGGAAAGGAGGAAAAGAGGGTAAATTCGAACAGATGAGGGTAGGGAAGTAAACAAACAGTTCCGTTTCGAGACCCCGCTCAACAGTTTTCCATGTGCCCAACGCAGTGGAACAGATCCTCCACCTCTCTTCATTAATCCGATGATCAGCTGATGGACTATGCGACTCAGCTTCAGATTGGCAAGCAGTGTCGTGCCTGGTCCGCAGCAGGCGCACTGAGAGCAGGGTTTCCATTGAGGCCATCATCAATTAAAGCGAACTCGCCTCTGCATGCTATACCTAGCATTACAATCCATACAGCAAATGATAGGAATATGTTGAACGGCTGGCACCCAGCACAACTAGCCACACCAGATTTAGCGTGTAATCAAATAATCGACGTGTGAAATACACTAGGGCGATCAGCCATATGCTTTATGCACACCAAAATGTGCAATTGCTGCACACTCGGCATGAATAGTGGAAATATATGCCAAGCGCATGCTGTGCTCTGTCGGAACCCGGGCACTGACTGGTCAATATCCGCATGGGCATGTGAAATGACCGCTTGCCTTGGATCAGTCAAAAGCTAGCCTTTTCACTTTCAAAAACAGGCCCTGGAGTAGCGGGCCATGGCCATTTTTTCTTCCTTTGTGGGTTCTGCACTGTCACACGAAATACGCTTTCGTGTGGGGGCGGTCGAAAAATCCTTTCATTTTCTACGTAGCAAATCGCGCTGAGAGATCCTCTGCGCGATTCGAATGGTTTTATTCAAAGCACTCTGGCGATTTCCGCCCCAAATACACGACACGGTTCCCTTCTGTTAAAAACAATACCAAGCTGCGATGCTGCCAGATCGGCTGCTAGGTGGTGCTCCTGCAACATCGTATGGGCAGGAAGGAGACATGTCTTCTGCACATTCCTGGGACTGGCACTGCCAGTGCACACAGCGCCATTACCCACCTGCACACGCACTCCCTTTAAGAGCACTTTTATAACGCACCTTGTGACTCGAAAATCGGTGGGAAACCGCAGGTTATAAAACCGCCCCTTATCCCCACCACCAACCACTCTTCGTATTCCCTTTCTCCTCTCCTACACTTTTTCATTAACACTTCTATTCATACTGCGTGTATATAGCCATGCTTAGTTCTATTGAGCTCCCAGGCGCGCCAGCCCTTCCCAATGAGACCAAGGTGAGCGTCATGCCTTGTTGGAATTCAAGCTCCACACGACACTCGTTTCTAACTATGTCCGCCCTGTAGCCGCGTATCAACAACAACTTGAAGGACGGAAAGCTGGTGTCCCGACCAAAGGGCATCAACTCGCTGTACGAAAACTTTCTGCAGGGGCGGCGCCTGGCTGGCCGCGACGCACCTGTATTCGGCTACCGCGTAGTCGTCGATGGTATGGGCAACGTTGGGCCCTATCGGTGGCTCTCGTGGGACATATTCCATGAGCGATTCGTCAATTTATCTTCTGGTCTCGTACACCTGGGTATGCGCGCTGGCGACAACATCGGTATATTCATGAACAACAGCGTCGAATGGGTGCTGGCCGAGTTTGCTGGCTACTATCAGAACTTTGTATCGGTTCCCTTGTACGAAACACTTGGCCAGGCTGCTATCGAGCATATGGTGAATGAGGCTGAGCTCAAGACGATTGTCTGCACAAACCAGAATGCGCGGTACATTCTGAGCTTGATTGAGTTTGTGCCGGTGGTTATGAACCTGATTGTGGTCGACACGCTAACCAACGATGTAGTTGCGCTCGGTGAGGAGCATGGAATCAGTATCCGACCGTTCCGATACGTGGAGGATTCGGGCATAAAGGGAGTTGTCGATCCAGAGCGGCTCCCTGGCCCCGACGATGTCGCCACGATTGTATATACGAGCGGCACCTCGGGTACACCAAAGGGCGTCGTTATCACCCACGGAAACATGCTGGCATCATGCGCTGGAGCCTCAATGATCCAGAAATGTGGCGATATATGCAATATCTCGCCTGAAGACTGCTCGATGGGATTCCTACCGCTAGCACACTGCCTCGGCCGCATGGTGCTGCACATCATGCTTTCGCGTGGCACCAAGACGGCATTCGCTTCTGGCGACACTCTAAGGCTGATTGATGATATCCAGGAACTGCGACCAACGATATTTGTTGGTGTGCCTCGCATATTTAACCGCATCCAGGACAAGGTTCTATCAGCAGTGCGCACACGCGGCGGTTTGCCCTCAGCACTGTTCCAGTATGCACTGACGACCAAGAAGGGCAACCTAAAGCACGGTCAAGTCAACCACTGGCTGTGGGACCGCGTGATATTCAAACCGCTGCGCGAAAAATTTGGCGGCCGCCTCAATCTGATTGTATCGGGGTCGGCTCCTATTTCGCCCGAGACGCTCGAGTTTTTGCGCTGCTGCTTCTCATGCAATGTTGTTGAAGGATACGGCCTCACAGAAACCATGGGCCCAGCAACCCTAACCAAGTGCGACGATGTGGAGCCCGGAAATGTCGGTGGACCTTTGCCTAGCACCATGATCAAGCTACGCAGCGCACCTGAGCTCGGCTACACCGTCGACGATAAGCCATTTCCGCGTGGCCAGATCCTTATCTCGGGCACCTCGGTTGCCAAGAAGTATTACAAGGAAAACAGCAACATGGTGCTGTTGGAACGTGGCGACGAATGGGTAAACACAGGCGACATTGGCATGTTCGACAAGTACGGCCGGCTGCATATCATCGATCGCATGAAGAATTTGTTCAAGCTGGCGCAAGGCGAGTACATTGCACCCGAGCGCATCGAGAACATTTATATGGATCACTTTATTGTAAACCAGGCTTATATCTACGGCGACCCGCTGCAGAATGCACTGGTTGCAATTATTGTCCCGGACGAAGAGTTCCTGCCCATGTTCTTAAAGAGCAAGAACATTTTGCCACCCAAGTCGAACTTGCCGCTCAAGGATATTTGCCGTGACACCAAGGTGCGCAGAGAGGTCACAGCTGAGCTGGCCGCGTGGGGTAAGGCCCATGACCTCAAGGGATTCGAAATTGCAAAGAGCATATACCTGCTGTCCACACCATTCGAAGACATCGGGCTGATTACGCCAACATTCAAGCTCAAGCGACGTGATGCATTGTCGTACTTTAAGGACATCATCGGCGATCTGTACAAGGAGCTCTCGACCACCAAGTAGCATACCGTTGCTGCAGATGCACTGAATATAGTTTACTTGAATCCACCAGTTGTTCCGCACTCGCAATGCGAGCTCAGCTGTGACGCCTACACTATTTTTGCTGTCTTGTCGACTTAGTAAATAGCTGCAGACTAGCTATGAGCTGATAGGCAATCGGATGGAGGGCTTTTTTTTTTATGTTTGTATCGTTTATGGCTTAGGCTGAGAGTGTGATCGGCGCTGTCGTTTCTGCTTTAGAAAAGAGGCTTGTGGGCGGGTAGCGCTAAGATGTGCGCTGGTTCTCTAGAAGTATACTCCAGTAAGTCCAATATAGAAACAAGAAAAATATTGTAATATAAATTCATATAGATGAGTACGATATTTATTGCTTTTCTCGAAAGCTGAGAGGTCAGATGGCCGAGCGGTCTAAGGCGCTGCGTTTAGGCCGCAGTCTCCCCGGAGGCGTGGGTTCGAATCCCACTCTGATCAGCTACTTTTTGCCACTGCTCGAGGACGATGTGGCGAGGGGTTTGCCCTGGCTATGGACATAGCGCAACTCTATCTTTTTGCAAAGTAGTGATAACGATAATGAAACGGTAGCTATTTTCATGACTTGGCTCATACCTTTTCTCTGCTAATTTTACCTTGCAATTCTTACCTGCGACTATAAATATAAGGGCCGAGTAAAAGTAAATGCAATCCCTTGTGTAGCTACCACATTTTTGAAGACTGCATATTAATTTTTAGCAGTACTATTGTCTATCTTGCCAGGGTGCTGTTTTCTGGCGCCAATGATTGTGTCTCTAGTCGGAGCATATATGTGCTCCAGATGCGAACGCTGCCTTCCACTTTGCAAAATGAATTCATGCTCATCTCAATATCGAGTTAAATGATACACCAATAGATATCAACTAATGCTCGGAACAAATTTACAGCATATGTGCTACCTAGGCAAACCTATTTGTTTGGATGTCTAGAATCATTACATATTCCCTAGTTCCAGGATTGTAAATGGTGTAAGCGATGGCAATATCTCAGGTGCGGCAAATATGAAAGGGAATGGCTACTCAGAAGGTCAACATGGTTAATATAGCCAATAAAAATTAGACTATTTGCTGGAACAAAAGTTCAAAATGAGAGCCATGATCAGTAATCCATTCAAAAAAGAATACTGTAGAATGGGGCAAAAGGGAAGTGCGTCCGCCGGGAATCGAACCCGGGTCTACTCCGTGGCAGGGAGCAATCATACCTCTGGACCACAGACGCTTTAGTCGCCGATTCAAAGCCATTCAGCCGACCAACTTCTGATCGTGCAGTTTTTAAAAGAGGATAAGGAGAAGCTCAGTCAGCGGATCGATTTCCAGTACTGTCTGGGTCAGTTACGAAAGACATAGTAGTCACTGGTCTTGCTTGAAAACGATATTTGTTAATAAATAGTAATAATAATGTTACTAATAATAATATTACTAATAATAATGCCATAGAAGTTATTAGGTTGACTAACAATGAGAGCAGCTCTTATGCTGAACTAATAGATATATCTAGTAGAGATATATAACAACTATAATCATAGCTTTCTCCCCTGGTTTCACTAATGAGATCAGATAGTGCATAGCAGCGAAATCTTTAAAAAAGGCCAGCACATAGTATTAGTACTTTTTCATTTTTCTTTATCTTTGAAATCCAAACCTATCTATCCCCTACTAGTAATACCACAATTAATATTTGAGGTTACATCACCAATCGCTTCTATATGGCATTAAGGTAAACTATTGTAAAAACACATTGGTTCTCATATAAACACTATAAATCTTCATTAGTATCAATCGATTATATATTAAGCATATACTTCTCTTACTAATCATAGTATGATGTTTTGGTATTCATATTTGCTTAGATATCAAAAAAGAACTATTTAGAAAATATAAGAGGCGTGATTTAGAAACCATCCTCATTATCACTATCACTGTCACTGTCGCTGTCACTATCACTACCGCTGTCACTATCACTATCGCTGTCACTATCACTATCGCTGTCACTGTTACTATCATTACCATTATGACTATCAGTATTCTTTGGTTGGTATCCGGCACTAGCCTTCCCTTGAGTTGAAGCAACATTGGCCAGGATGTAGTGCATCACTTCATCTTTGTTTCCCATGAGGTGGATGCTAGAGGTATAAGAAATGACCCTAGGGACGTCTGCGGGACCAGCCTTGCCAGTCTTAGTGGCATGATAAAGCACTTCTGCAGAGACAAGCATCTGCAGCGCAAGTGCAGCAATCAATGAAGGTACAACACGGATCTTCAGCATGCTTGGTAACGATTTCTAGGAGGTGTGTGATAAGGAAATGCAAAGAGTGGATGCAAGTAAAAAGTATGCAACTGTTTTGCTTTGCTTGAAGGATGTGAGGGGAAATCGTGTTTTATATTTGTTTTTACCATTGCCGATAGCCTTTGTAGACAGGCAAGGAAAGTATGATGTCAGGTCAATATAGCAGGTGGCAAAGTAAAACAGGTGGCTTGTATTGGTCGGGCACAGTGGTTTTGTCCTTTATTTGGTCACTGTGTATTTGTTCCGTGTCGATTTCCATTTAGAATGTTTGTCAATTGACATCACATTTTCGCTGGCAAAGACTATGTTCAAATACGCCACTGACAGAGCAAATATACATTTATTGCACGATCGGTGTGTTGGCTGACATGGCGTTGCCAACTGCGCACCAGTGCAAAGTGCAGGTATCAATAGTGCTTGCCATAAATGCTAACCCTTATATATATTTCTTATTTCCAAGGATCCAGTGTTATGCTCGAATCCGACGAGCATGAACATGATGACTCGGCTCGAACTCCCACAATATCCCCTGACCCGGCTCCCACGGATCCAAGTCCGCACGTGGTACAACAATGCAGTACCTTTATGCCGCAAAGACCAGTGACCGGTATTCCCGTCGTTCATGCAACGCAACGTCACTAGCAAGACACTAGTGCACCGAAGCATATATATGCTTCGACTCGACAAGACTCCAAGACAATTCTTCATCCAGTGTCTACTAGAGTTCCCTACTCGTATATTCTGTTTCCTCCTGTTTTGAGTTCAAATACGATTTATTTGAACTTCAACCCGAACCCGACAAGATCCCCGACTCCGTCCTCCTGCTCTTTCACCCGACTCGGACACGTCCGCAAGTAGTCCATCCAGCCCCGAGTTCTACTCCGTTGCTTCCTCTGCCACCGACATAACACCAGCAATATGAGTATCCCCGATAGTATAGTGGCGAGTACACCAGTCTGTCACATTGGAGACCCGGGTTCAATTCCCGGTCGGAGAGCTTAACTTTTGCGTTTCCTTTTGTCAGGCTAACGAAAACAATTATTTTTGTGGGATTGATGTAAATCTAGTTCTTAGTTAGCTCAGCGTAGAGACGGTCAAGAATATCTTTGTAGAGTTTTTTGGCATCAGCACGCTTGATCTTGAGGGTAGGGGTGAGCAGGTTGTTCTCAATAGTGAATGGCACAGACTCGAGGTGGATGTTTTTTCGGGATCTCGTAGCCCTTCAGGTCGCTCTTGCGACCCCAGGAGTTGATGACGCGGCAGAGGTAGTCGCTGGCGGTCTTATCAGCGCATATATCCTTGAGGTCCTTGCCCTCCAAATGCGCTAGCTCCTTGGACTCAGTGATCTCACGACGCAGGAACTCTTCGTTGGGAACCATGACACCAACAAGCTGGCTCTGCAGCGAGTCCCCGTAGACGAATGCCTGGTCAATTAGTGGGCAGTTAGTGATAACGTTCTCGATGCGCTCAGGCGCAACATATTCGCCCTGCGCCAGCTTGAACATATTCTTCTTGCGGTCGACGATGACGAGGTTACCCAGGTCGTCAAACTGGCCGATATCACCGGTACGTAGGAAACCGTGCTCATCGAATGCCTCTGCTGTGAGATCAGGGCGCTTGTAGTACTGGGTGAAGACGTTGTGTCCTTTGACACAAAATCTCCCCGCGCCGGGTACGGCATATCGTCAACTGTGTATTCCATCTCGGGCACGCTGACCAGCTTGTAGGCGCAGTTGCCAAATGTGCAGCCGACATTGCCAGCCCTCATTTCTGAGATCACGGTCATTCCACATGGGCCAGTGGTTTCGGTCAGGCCGTAGCCTTCATAGACTGTGGTGGAGAAGGCGATGCGCAAGAAATCCATGACGTCGTGAGATATCGGCGCTGAGCCAGAGATGATTAAGCGGATATTGCCTCCAAACTTCTCGCGCACAGACTTGAAAACCAGGCGGTCCCAGAGCCAATGTGTGTTTGTGCCCGACAAAAAGGTTGCCCTTCTTGGTTGAATAGGCATGGTTGAACAGCTTGCTAGCAAAGCCGCCACGGGCCTTGACCTGTGCCCACACTTGGTCGTGGATGCGGTTGAAGATGCGTGGCACGCCGACCATGATCGAGGGTTTCAGGGCGTTGATGTCGTCAAGGATCTTGCGGATATCACCACAGCCGTATCCGATGCGGCAGCCGACGCTGGAAATGGCAGCATGCACTGCGCGTTCCAGACAATGGGCAAGGGGGAGAATAGAAAAGTGCGTGTCGCCGGCACCAAACTTGAGCACCTGTCCAATACGCATGCGCTCCTTGAAACTGCCGACAACAGATAAGAAGTTCATGTGAGACAGAACCACGCCCTTAGGCAAGCCAGTGGTACCGGAAGTATAGCAGATCGTGCATGGGTCATCAAGTCCGGCAGGTGTCTCGGGCATAGGGGCAAGGTCGTCCTGCTTACCAGCTGCCTCCAACTCAGTCAGCGTGAGCACACTGCGATCCTCGGACAGAGAATCGATTGCAGATTTAGCGGACTCGGGGATTTGTCCGTAAACGCATAGGGTTCTGACCGTCGGGATGTCGTCCCAGATTCCAAGCATGGTGTCGAGTTTCTCGGGAGCAACAAACACAAGACGCATCTCAGTCTCATTGGCCATGTGCTTGATAGCCTCAATACCCAGGGTGTCATACATGGGCACGCTGACAATGTTGTACATGTACGTTGCGTGCTCAGTAAACGACCATTCGATGCGGTTAGGTGAGAAGATGCCAATGCACTCCTGCGGCTTGATGCCCATCTTGGACATGCCAGATCCAATACACTGCGCCTTGTCCAACACCTGGCGATACGTGAACCATTTGTAGTCTCCAAACGATCCATCACTGGCCACCGGCCGGTGGCCA
>NW_024468298.1:0-57969 GCF_002104995.1 Linderina pennispora | reverse complement strand
CAAGAGCGGCGACATGAATGTGACTGACCAACACGCTGCTTGAAGCCGACGATGAGCATACCGACATGTGGCGGTAAGAAGAGACTGCGCAATCAGCACATGAGCGTGTTTGCCGGCGGTCCAAAGTACGACTCTGACAAGCGCGACTCTTCTACTGTTGGCCGGATGGGTGGGATGGCCCCCTTCCACTGCGGCGTCAGATAGACTCGATGGCCCGCCTCCACCCCCAAATGCTCCACGGTTCCCTGCTCGCAGCAGCGTCACGAGCGTCGACCAGGCGGACAGCACGCGTCGCTCTATATGCAATCGCTGACAAGCATGCAAATGAACCGGAACTCGGATCTATTCTCTAGTATCGGATCTATGCACACTGGCGCGACGTCGGATGCCTTCTTCACGCCTGACTCTAGCATGGCCCAGATCAACATCATGGACGGTCCGTCAATTGCGCGCATCCTCTCAAACACCAGCCAGTACAGCACACTGAGCTCAGACGAGGTCTTCGAGCCTGCTGCTTCCCACCTTGACTTGCCTGAGAGCGGCAGTCATGTAAACCCACCGCTAGCGCCGCCCAATGCCAGGCTGCCCACCATTGATGAGCGTCCATATTCAGCGCCTTCGAAGCGGGACGACACAAGGACATTATCCATGGCGAGATCGTCACAACGTCGCTGCGTAGGGCCGACCTTACGAAAGGCCGTTGCCACGACGTGTCAGCCATTGATGTGAGCGGCACTCTGGCTCCACAGCGCCTAGCGAGCCAGTCGGGTCAGTCGGGGATCTGATCTCTGCCATGCCCGTACCATCCGCTGTAACGAGCCCAACCACTACACAGGGCCGAGCTCTTTTGTGAGAGCTGTCATTGCCAGCCCAATCCATGTCCCCTTCTCATGCCATTTGTTTCAAATACAAAACCGATCTTTAGCCGCTTGCTGCGCGAGGTTTGGCATACTTTTATTTGGATTTTGACATCTCTCCGGTTACGCCTTCTCCTCACCGCAGTCATCGATAACAATGCGCTCCGAGGTGCGGCCGTTCGCCGAGCCCTTGGCCTCGATCGCCTTGACAACATCCATGCCCTCGGTGACCTTGCCGAACACATGGTGGCCGTCAAGCCACGCGGTGGTCTCGGTAGTGATAAAGAACTGCGAGCCGTTGGTGTTGGGGCCGGCGTTGGCCATCGACAGAATGCCGGGGCCGGTGTGCTGCAGCTTGAAGTTCTCGTCGGCGAACTTGTTGCCGTAGATCGACTTGCCGCCGGTGCCGTTGTGGTTGGTGAAGTCACCGCCCTGCAGCATGAACTGGGGGATGACGCGGTGGAACGTGCAGCCCTTGTAGCCAAAGCCCTTCTCGCCCGTGCACAGCGCGCGGAAGTTCTCGGCCGTCTTGGGCACGACGTCCGAACGCAGCTCCATGACGATCTTGCCAAGCGGCTTGGAGGCAGCCGAGACCTTGAAGAACAGCGCGGAAGAGTCATTTTCTATGAAATCTGAGTGAATTGAGGTACGCTGGGAAGTGAAAGATAAAGAAAGGCAGAGGACTACGTTTTCGTAAGCCGATATTTTGCTGCTGAGGCTGATCTCCAAAATCCACGCATTTTTTCGCATCAATTTGGTTCTTCCCCCACTCCAGCAAGGCTAGAAATCGCGGTGTCCACGTGACAAGACGCCAGCTGATGAGATCAGGGATGCGAGCCGACGGTGCAGACCCGGCTTGCACGGTGCTAGGGATATGCGGTGAAATCAAGTGTCGCCAACAAAAGCGCGAACGACATCAGGATACCACTGCTATCTCCAATATCAGTGCATCTACATGGTGGCCTACATTGCATATAAACTAGGCGCGATATCTGAGGACATGCCAGCACACTGCAGCTATCCAATTGTCTGGGAGACTATAGTATCCCAGGCAAGTATGTAAACTGCCATGTACGCAAGATGCACAATGTCGATGGCAACAAGCTATATGATAGCCATAACTGGGGCGTTTTTGTGGAAATGAAGTGATCCTTGTGCTTTGCCGTGGCCCAACAAAAAATTACTGCTCTACCTGCACATCCTGACAAAAAATAACAACACATACTACCTACGACCATGGCGGCAGTCAGCAGTGGAATCGACTACACACAGTTCCGGCGGAGCTTCAAACGACGATCCAGAAATACGAGGACTTTATCAACAACAAGCTGCAGCCAGATCTGCAGCAGGAATTGGAGGTGCGCGACACCGTCTACAACCGCATATCCGAATATCTGAAACTGAAGACGCACATCCAGACAATACGAGACAACGGGCTCGAGGAGCTCGATACCAAGGTTGACCTGGGATCCAACTTTTATGCGAAGGCGCATGTGTAAGTGTCTCCATAGACCAATGCCCCACAAATAGCTGTGGGTGACAGCAGGCACCCGTTGGCAGCGGTAGCTAACGAACAGGAAGACACATGGTGTTGCATATTCTCGCAGTATAGGCCTGACACATCACACATCTATGTCAATGTGGGATTTGGATTCCACTTGCAAATGACACTGGCTGAGGCAGACTCATTCATCGACGAGAAGGTCAAGCATATGGAAAAGTAAGTGCTGAACACTGGTAATGGAGTAGTGGCACTGACTGGACCGCCATTGCAATAGAAACACAAAAAATATTGCTAACGCAAAGTTCTGGCCAACATAGGCTTGCCGACAAGCATACAGAGGAAGCCAACTCGATCCGGGCAAAGATTAAGATGGTCTACGGGGCACTGATGCAAGCGATGAACCTCACTGACCAGTAGGGCGGGAATGGGCATCTGCCAGCCGTGCTTTATATGACATAGTGCTCCAAAATAAATGCATGCGACACTCCCGAGTTTATTCGGCGTCACTAGCCAGCAGCTTCGTTTGCAGACCACCTACAGCGGAATTGGTGGGACCGGCTGCCTCGCCCTTGACAGAGTCGGCCACAGCAGCGCGTACACCGCGCGGGCGAGCCAGCTCCTCGCCTTCAGTATCATCGCCATGCCCCATTTTGATCGATCGACCTCCTCACCATACGAAACAAACAGCTCCTCGCCCTTCTTGATATTGCGTGTCGTTAGGCATATGATCTGGTTGACTTTGACACCCTCGAGGAAGGCAATATTGAACTTTTGGCCCTCGCGGTCCTCGTTCATGAAGTGGAATGGACAGTACAGGCGGCCGCCAGGGTCCGCATATGGCATCCGTTGGTGTCGGTGGCATCGAGCACCGTTTTCCGGTACATGATTGAGTAGTGCGATGCCATGCCAACAGTGTCCTTCAGCGAATCGTACTCGTCTTCGGTCATAGGGACGCCGAAATAGAAGCCGAGGGGGATCCCGCCAGGCAGGTCACGCACAGCGAATAGACCGTTGCCGGCGTGCGGTATCGTCGAGGGCTTAACCTCGACGATATCTTGCCAGGTGCGCGGAATGTCGCCAGAGATAGTGGCTGGTGCTCGAGTGCCGGCGCCCCAGGGCTAGGCTGCTGGTCCTCAGCTATCACGCTTGGCGTGTCAGCATCAGTGGCTATTGGCGGGTCTACCCCGGTGCTGCCATTTGAGATAGCCCGCGTTGCATTCCAGTAGATACAATGCAATTCGAGCCGCCACCCGCTGCCTCACTCTGCTTGCTTGGATCTGCAGCACTCGCGTCACAGCTTTCAACCGGCACAGGCAGGTCCGGACCAAAGCATACGGGCCAGTCCTTCTCGACCAGCACCTGCATCCACGCCTCGTATTCCTTCAATGCGCTCTCAAAGTCGCCAGGCAGGTATGCCAGCTTGAAATGGTAGCTGCGCGCGCCCTCTGGCCGGAACTGCACAAAATGCTTGTCCCAGTTGTTGGTCAACACAGCACTGGCGCTGTTCAGCGGCGTCCTGCCGGTAAACGCCCTTGGTAGGCCGCTCCTTGCTAATCTTCTCGTCCAGCTCTACTGCGCGCTTCACCAGGTCCCCACGGCTAGCTGTGTACCGGTGACTGCCGCAGAGCGAGGAATATCAGATACACCTGGTTATACAGCGCGGACGCACGGCTGTTTTTTCTTCTGCTTCTGCTCCTCTGCACCAGCTGTTCCCTGCGTCTGTTTGGAGCCCGTGGAGCGCGCCGGCGGCGCTTGCGGCGCTGGGGACCGTCAGTGTCTATAATGAACTCGTCCAGCATTCGAGCACTTCATAGCCAGTCAATGCGTTGTCAAGATAGCGCGGGCAGTGGTGGCGGGTGGATCGCCGCTTCCCAGTTTCTGTTTGACGCGCTGGAGCTGCTGGCAGTCTCGGAGAGGGTAGGCGGTGTGGGTACATTAGAAATGTAGACGCATTAGGCGAGGGCATGGTGTCAGGGTCGTGCATTGGAGAAAAAGTGAAAACAAAAAGCTGTACAGATGAAAAAGCAGTGGGGAAAGGAAAAAAAATTATCGATTTTGATGGTCCTTCCGATTCGCTTTGGCTGCTTGTGATCTTGATCTTACCACAGCACATTGAGCCGTCATGCGATGATAACCTGTTACCATGCAATACGCCTTACAATCGCCAGTGTGTCGATGACAAGACACAAAGCGTGCTGACACAATTTTGGTCGGCTATAATTTTTTTGCTCAATTCTACAGTTGAAAACCGCTATGGAAGCAGCAATGCCACTAGCTCAGCATCCGAGAGATGGATGTTTGTTCGGTCCAGTGTCTGATGACTGCGTGGGAGCGGGGCATGCGCTGGGCATCTCGACGGCTGGTTGTGGTGGTAGCGCTGTTGCTGCTGAGGGTACGCTCACGTACTCGCTGCGGGTACTGCGGGTGCTGTGTATACTGGGCTGGCTGCTGGTGGCGCGACGGAGGCGGGGGTGGGTGTGGGTAGTGCTGCTGTGGCTGCAGTGGATACCCTGCTGGTACCTTGCTGGTATCCCTGCTGGTAGTAATTCTGCGGGCGGTGGTGAGCCTGGTGGTGCTGAGGCGGCGGCGGTTGGGCGTAGTGCGGCGGCGGCTGGTGTTGCTGCCAGGATCCCTGCTGGGGGTGGTGTCCAAGATGACCGCATGCATGGGTGGCGGGGGCGGAACGGAGTACCCTTGTTGGTAGGAACTGGGGCCGGATGGAGGCGGCGGTGGTTGCTGGGTGATGCTGCTGGTGATGCTGTTGGTGATGCTGCTGGCGATGCTGCGGGTGGTGGCATTATCGAAGTCGGCGAATGGCCGCTGTGCGAGTAGTGGGACATGGGTGGCCCCGAAACAGCACCAGCATTTGTGCTAGCTGCCATGGATTGCGGGGGTGATAGTATTGACCATGCCGGAAGTGGTGGCTGCTCTTCAGATGCGCGCTTTTTATTCAGCTTTGCATAATCTATATGCATGAGGGGCGAAATGTGCTGAGGCAGAATCAGTAATAGTACGTGTCCGAATCGGGATATCAACTCCTCGCGATAAGGGAGTGCGTAGGGGGTTTCAGGGACAGCAAAAGCCGAGGAGGGCCGAGCATCCCTGCCAGAAAGCAGCTTTGAGGGACACGCCCAATATAAACAGGTGTGTGTGGAAGCCCGCTATGCAGCCTTGCATGTGAATCCCTCAAAGAGAAAATGTTCGCGGCTGAAATAGCGAAAATGAGCCAAGCGCGAACAAATACAAGTGTGGGCAAAAGGGGGACTTTGCGAGAAGAGTCGAGAAAGAATGATGCAGATCCCCAGTGTAGTGCATATTGCATGCATCATGTATAGGCGGCATTCCGGGGAAACCTCGCTTGAATTCAAAGCCCGTCCGAAAATAAGTATACTTACGGAGTCCGCATGCATTGCACAAAGTCCTAGCACCATCGGGTCCGCGTCTCCACTCGGCGCGTCTCCGAGATGCCACATGAGCGGCAGGAGTTTGGCTGGGCGGCATCGGTGCGCTTCTACAATGGATGTTATGAACGGGTGAATGCGTGTGTGCGTGTGTGAATGGAACAAATCGTCAGTAGAATGAACAATGGAGGCTGGGGCGTCCACTGGCAACAGGGCGCCAAATGTAGCGGAGAAAAGAAAAGAGCATAGGCGGATGCTCTTCGAGATACACGGCTTGGTTCATCCAAGTCGGCAGGAGTAATAAGCAGAATATTAAGAGGCGCGCAAATGTACTGGAGGATATGGAGCATAGGGTGAATGGAGGCATTCACATGTGTGCTATGTTTTCATACTGACACAGGCGATGGAGAAAAATATACAACCCAATTCCCTGGCCAGCACTTGCAAATGACATATCAGCCCAAAAGGAAAACAATAACAATAACAACAAACAAGCGCGAGGCGCGCTACTTACAGAGCGCTTGCGGGGTCTTTTGACCGTGCAGGTGAAAGCACAGTGCGACGTTTGCCGAATATACTCCATGGTATCATCATCAACACTCGTTGACATGCGCTCGCGGCGAATTGTCATGAAGACCATCAAAACCTCGTACGCCTTGCGCGCCATGTCGATAACCAGATCGTCAGACGGCTGGGCGTTGAACTTGTTGCGCTCGGGCCGTACTGGGCTAGCAAACTGCGCCAGCACGTTGCACTTGTCCGTGACGTCCTGAAGCTCGCCCTTGTATTTGGTCAGAATTCCCATGGGCTTGTCGCTGTTAGCCGATTCCGCCGATGCTGACGCGAGGGCTTGGTTTCCCATTGGGTGTGTGAACAGCGCTAGATCCGCTGTGGAGCGGGTGCTTGGGGCCTGGAGTCGCCAGCTGGTGTCGATGGGGTTGCATGTGCACCACCAGAGACCTGCTCTGGCTGCTGGCCAAGCCTCGACATGCTTGGCGGAGCCAGATCCGCGGCAGCGCCCGGCGGTTGGCCGTGGGCAGTCACTGTTGCGGTGCAGGCTGCTATTGTTGTGGGTGGAGGTTGTGGTGGCGGCAGGGGCCTCCGCTATGGACGATGCAGCCCCTGTGCCTAGCGATATGCGGATGGTTTCCAGCTCACGAATCGTGGGCAGCACCATTGGCGGCTGGTCAGAGCCAGCCGGGCGAGCTACAGGATTTTAATAACAAAGAGGGGAATGAGCTTTGCGTCTGAAGTACTGAGCACAAGAATTCAGGCTCAATTGGTCCGGTTCTCCAGGACACCCCACCCGCCGCTATTGGAAGGCCGAGATACTCCTCAGCCCGCAAACAAAAGGCCAACGACTGTACCTTGCAGTCACTGGCCAGCTCATGCGGGCCTTGTTTGAACCTGGTCCGCACACAAGGTTCAGGTCCATTTGTGTTGCTGCGGGATGTGTATGAAGAATGCGCGGGCGAAAATGTACTTCGAAAAATAAAAAGCAGTAAAAGTGCTGAAAAATATTGGCTGGAAGGGCAAAAGACGGAACGAGAAAGAAGGAGCAAAAAAAGGAAAAGCGAGTGCACCTCATCGAGATTTTCCAGATCGTAATAGCCGATGTGAGATTGCACTGGTACACAGAGATTGACCTCTGCCCGCACCAATAGCACGAGCGCTGCCTGCTATTTCGCGCCTGCTACTTCGCGCCTGCTGCACTGGCGCATATTGAACCACCATAGCCACTCTGCAATATGCCTTTTCGGTGCTCTCCCTGGTGGAGCAACCCGACATGACGTCGAGAGCTGGCCAACAAGAGGCCAGGCAATTCTGCCAATATATATTTCCCACTTGCTATTCGCATTGCTCTTGAACGGGGCATTGTCAGCCTGTGTGTCGTATATCACCAATGAATCGGCCACCTTGTCCTCGACAACAACATCCATGTGCTGACCTTCCCAAGCCTCCAGCCCTCCTCGGCGCTTCCCATCATCTCCAATTCCTGCTTGGTTGTGCGTCTCCGAGTGCTCTCAAACACCACCTGCAGCGCCTGGCTCGCGTACTTGTCGACGTTCTGCTGGTCGTGGAAGAAGTTCCAGATCTTGAGTGGCACGCTGCCCCAGCCGGTCAGGTTCATGTGCGAGATGTAGGCCGCCGCTGGCAGCTCCGCCATCGGCTCTTGCTTGACATACTCGTCGTATCTGACAAAGACAGGCGCAGGTTCCGGCGGTGACACCGGGGTGGGGGCGATGTCACTAGTGGCGACAATGGCGCCCGCTGTGTCTGTCACCTGCACAGCCTCGCTGCCCTCGCCTTGTACGACAGGTGTAGTATCGATGCGGCGCTCCTCAGCGGCCTGCACTGCCTCCTGCTCCTCGGCCTTGACCTTGACCAGCGGCGGCACAGTGCGGTTGAGCGACCCGACAGCGCCCTCGCTGATGCCATTGACTACCTCCACCCACGTCTCTCGGCCAATGGCCACCACATCCATGATGCCTGGATACGGTTCCGGCTTCCACTTGCCCAGCTCCGGCAGGGCCTCTCCCGGATTCTCGCCGCGCCTATTCCTTGCGTCCCTCTGCTCGTTCTCCTTGGTCCGCTCGTCGATTGTCTCCCGCACATTCTCAGCACGCCCGTCTCGTCGGTCTCCTCCAGATGCTTGCGGCGTCTCTCCTTGATCTCCTCAGCGATCCGCGAATGCACTCCTCCACGCACCACCTTCTCAATGTCATCAACAGTCTCAGTATCGTTCACCAGAGTCAGCTCGTAGTCCAGCGCCCCGGCCACAAAGACCGGCAGAATGTACTCTTCAAAGTGCATCCGCGCCTTGCGTGTGCCCAGCTCGGCCCATGGGTGCTGCAATATAGACGTGCACCTTGCGGGGCGTCTCCAGCGCCCCGATCGGCTCGTTGGCGACGTGCGCGGCCCGGGCGCAGTAGTAGTCCAGGCGCCGCTTGCTCTCCTTCTTGTTGTACTGGTGGAAGCCAACGAGCCAAGCACGCCGCCCCAGAACAGCAGCGTGTTGCGCGACGGCACCTTTTTCTTGACGCTGGCGATGAATGCGCTCATTATAAACCCCGGGCTTGCTGAAAATGTAATTCTGGAACCAAGCTGCTTGCAAAAGCTGCGCCTGAATTTTTTTAGCGAGAAAAGATAAACCAGGCTGATCGTGGTATATTTGCCAAGAAAACATGCTTGATCTGAATTCCAGCGGATCAGCAGCCTACTTCTTGGACTTTGTCTTGTTCGCCTTCTCTTTGCGCTTCTTGACTGCCTTGGGCATCTTGGTCTTGCGCTTCTCGCGCTTCGCCTCCTTGGCCGCCTGCTTGCGCTCACGCTTGGCGTCCTTGTCCTCATGCTTTTTTGCCCTTTAGGTGCGGCTCGCCATCAGACTCGCTGTCGTCGCCGTCGTCGTCATCATCGTCATTATCATCATCATCGTCGTGGTCACCATCGCCGTCCTTTTGCCCCTCGCCATCATCCGCTTTTTGGCCTGTCATTTCCTTCTGCGCAGGAGCATCCTCAACAGCACCATTCGCCACATCGTCGGCTGTGGCCGTGCCAGGTGCCTCTTCCATTTCGGGCTGCGTCTCGGTGTTGGTCGACGACAGATTCAGGCCAACGAGCTTGGAATAGATCAGATCCTCCTGTCCGCCGGCATTGATCTTGTGCACATCACGCACATAGTCCACAACCTCCTCCAGCGTGCGCGGGATATACGACTGCCTAAACACCTCGTCGTCGGCTCTGAGCTTGGCCAGCTCCTCATCGGGGATCTCGGCCATCTCGCTCTGGATCCGATCTAGCTCTGCATCAATCTCCTCGTTTGTGTTGCCGATAGCCTGGTCAGTAATGAACTCAAACAGCCGGCGCAGCGACATGGTACGCACATTGCCGCGCTTGCGGAAGAACTCGGTCACGTTGTTGCAGTCGTGCCGCAAAAAGTCCAGAGCGTACGGATGGTCGTGCTCGACGGACTGCGAGACATCAATGATATAGAGCTGCTTTGCGTGGTACAGGATGTTGTACTCGCTCAGATCGGCATGCACGAGCTTGCACACATGGTACATGATGCGCATGTCGCGCACCAGCTGCAGGTAGAGCATCGGGAACCGCGACTGCGGGATCTTGGCGTCCTTGAGGCGCGGGTACGCCCAGCCCTCAGCTGAGCCCAAAAAGTCCATAACCAGCACGTGCTGCCGGAGCACGATCGGGTTCGGCGACGGGATCCCGGCGTTGTGCAGCCGCTTCAGATTGCGCATCTCCTTCTCTGCCCACACCTTGACCATCTTGCGCGGGTTGTGTCTCGAATAGCCGTGCCGGAACCGGTACTCGCCCGACACATAGCGGTCGCGGTCCTTGAAGATCAGAATCGACGTCTTGTAGATTTTGATTGCACGGTGCTCGCCCGACTCGGTCACCCGCGTGGTACACGTTGGCCTCCTTTCCCGTGCTGATGCACCCGTTGATCTCGTAGATCACGCCCTGGTTCAGGAGCTTGAACAGAATGATGCGTGTGCGCGGGTCCAGCACCTGCTCCGTCGTCGCCCGGTCTGCCTTGTCCTTGTGCGGCGTGTTGGCCGCCCCCTGGCCCTTGCGGCTCCCTGAATTCGCGTCTTTGCCCATCGTGAATTCGTCCAGGTGGATGCGGCTCGAGTACTTGCTCAGATCCACGCTCTTCAGGTTCACGTTGCCGCTGATACTCGGCTTGGCCGCCTTGCCGGCGTCCTGCGCGGCCGTCGCGGCTGCCTTGGCTGGCACAGTGTGTTTTGGCTGTGACCGCTGCTGGACCACCTGCTGCCGCATCTTGTTGTACTGCTTGGTGAAGTCGCCGCCGTTCTCGCCCCAGTTCTCTGTGTACCCGAGAAGGTCGTCGGCGGCGATCTGCGCGTCGTAGTCGGACTCGCTCGAGAACTCGTCGTAGTACTCCTCCTCGTTGAACTGGTCCGCCTGGCTCTCAATAGTCGACATGCTTGGCCAAGAATGGAAAATAGTGTTTGGTGGTTTTGCGATACTGGAGGCAGAAGAACCGAACCCCCCGCGGCCATGCCTGAGCCTTGCCGAGAATAAAAAACAGAAAAAAAGCTGGGAACCAGCCGGTTTAATAAATTTTTGTGGCTAATTTCGATTGTAATCAGAAGATCTACGATTCCGCAGGAAACGACAGCCTGAAGCCGTGGACCGTGCCGCGGACCCGCTCGTCTCCCGGATCCTCCTCGAACATCGGGCCCACGTACTCCTCGACCACACGCTCGGCCTTCAGCCCCAGCTCGCTTTCGGCCCGCTCAATGAACTCCATGTCCTTGGCAGCCAGCCACGGGCGGTGGTGCGTGAAGAACACATACGCCTCGCCGCCCCTGGATGTTGCGCTGGGCTTGGTAATCAGCTGCCGGCACGAGTTGAGCAGATGCGTGTGCTCCGAGTGGTTGAACACCAGGTCGGACAGAATCAGCACGTCAAACGTCTTGTGCTCGTTGCCCGACAGCCCGGCAATCTTCTCGATCTCGCTGCCCCATTTGAAGCCCTCGACCACCACGGCCCCGCTGGCCAATTCCGCCGGGAAGTTATCCTCCACGTTCTGCCGGATGTTCTCGACCAGGTCGGCGTCCGGGTAGTCGGTGATCACCACCTTTTGCGCGCCATCGCACACGGCCACCAGCGACGGCAGTGCGCCGGCCGCGCCAAACTCGACGACCGACTTGCCACGCACGATCTCTTTGCGTGCGTCCAGGTAGTTGGCAAACAGCTTGGCAGCATTCCACAGGTAGTGGCCCCAGAGCGGGTGGGAGCCGAGCAGGTTCACGCGCAGAACAGAGGGCGTGCCGGGCTCGACCAGATCGGATTGCCGGGCGAACTCTTCGCGCTTGGGCTCAGGCTTGGGCGGGAAGTAGCCCTCGGGCTCCTGGAACATGTCGTTGTCGCCGAATCCCTCAAAGTCGCTGCCGTCTGACATTATGGCTGATAGGAGATATGTGCTGTATGGAGAAGGGATATGTGGCCGATGTGAAGCGCAACACGGTGGACGCCCCCGAACACACGCCAAAGCAGCACCCAGACCACCAATAC
Organism: Linderina pennispora; assembly: GCF_002104995.1. Classification (NCBI taxonomy): domain Eukaryota; kingdom Fungi; phylum Kickxellomycota; class Kickxellomycetes; order Kickxellales; family Kickxellaceae; genus Linderina; species Linderina pennispora. The sequence continues at coordinate 46,147 of NW_024468298.1, read as the reverse complement.
CGAGCCCCAGTTTATGGAGAAAATTGCGGTTGAGCTAGCGTCGAAAAATCACATTGCGAGCTAAATGATGTAAAAGGCGACTCTACTCGTCGACGAAGAGGAAGGAAAGCATACAGCACAAAAAAGATAATATGGTTAGGGTGGAAGAGGAACTAAACTGTACAGGAATCCAAAATAGGCGGAGAGGCGAGAAAGAAACGTTAGAAAGAGCTTGCTCCAGGAGCTTCGCAGGGCGGGCAATCTATCCACGCCCCGCGGCGTTGTTCATTGAGGCGGCGGCAGCGCCGTTTCCAGACGCCTGGTGGTGCGCAGCCTGTGGTGGCGCGAGCGCATGGTGGTGCAGATGGCTGCCGCGCACCAGCCCGCCCGCAATCCGTGCGCTCTGCGGGTGCAGCAGCGACTGGGCGCCCGGCAGCGGCGAAAAGTAGCCCGACGCGCGTCCCAGGTGCACCTGCTGCGGAGGCAGCGGCGAGGCCGGCGGGTACTGCTGGGCACCCAGCACGCCCGTCGACAGGGACGAAGCCAATGGCGCAGCGGTCATACCAGACTGACACTGCTGCTGCTGCTTTACTGCCGGCTGGTCGTACATGTGCGCCAGCGACGGCAGCGAGCGCCCCGCCAGCTTCTGCATGGTGCTGGTCAGGTTGGTCATCGAGCCCCCGCTGTTTGCTGTCGACGCACTGTCGACGCCGTGCGAGCCCAGGTGCGCCGACGAGGAGCCGGGCGTCGGCGTCGCTGTGGTAGCGGTGGTCAAGGTGGGCGTTGTGTTGACGTCCACAGGAAATCGGCCAGCTGGCGGCAAGGGTCCCGACGACGCCAGGTTCATCAGGTGCCGCTGCTGCGCCTGCGACGGCGCGGACGAGTAGGCACCACTGCTGGTCACCGGCGCCAAAGCCACCGACGTCTGGTGCGAGTGCGACAAGCTGCTGTTGCTGTTGCTGCTGCTGCTACCCATAGCGGCTATCGGGTGCTGCTGCTGTGGCTGGTAGGGCGGCAGCAGGCTGGCCGAATGCAGCGACGACGCAGAGCTGGCACCAGAGATCTGGCTCGGATGCGACGACATTGGCGGGAGCGTGGTCTTGCTGTACTGCGCATGCTGGTGCTGGTACATCTGGCTGGCCGACGACTGATACTGCTGGCCCGGCGGATGTGCTACCATCATCCCGCTGCTCGAATGGCTGCTGCAAGCATTCGGTCCACGATACTGCTGTTGCTGATAGACTGAACTGCTGTGGCCTGGCTGCGACACTGGGATCGCCATGCTGGGCAGCCCTGCGCTGACTGGAGCCTGGTACTCGGGCAGAACCAGTGGGTCGGGGAAGTAGCCAGAGTCAATAGGCTTACCAGCCTTCCTGGCCTGCTGCTGCTGCTGCTGCTGCGACCCATTGCTGTGCTGCTGCCGCCACCCATAGTAATCATGGTGCTGGTCATAGGACGAGCTTGCTGTCACGGTGGACACGCTGTGGATGGAGCTTGCCGCCGGGTGGCTGTATCCGGCGCTGGAGCTGGAGTTCGGCGCGAGCCCAGTCATCTGAACAGACGGGTGCGGATGCGGTGGCGGCCTGCCGACCTGCTCTTGCGGGTGTATCTGGGGGCCAGTCAGGCTTGGAGCCTCGCGAAAATAATACTGTGCGTGCTTGGCTTGCTGCTGATGTACCTGCTGCTGCTGCTGCTGCGGGTGCTGCGGGTGCTGCATGTGGGGCTGCGTGTACATGGCAGGCGCGTTGGGCGGCGGCTGGAAGTCGCCAATGTGAGGCATCTCGCGCTTAGTTGATGCATACGGGTACCCAGGAGGAACTGCCGGGTGATACTGCGATGAAGCCGCGGCTCCTGATGTATACACCTGCTGGGGCTGCTGCTGGGGCTGCTGCTGTGGTTGTTTCGGCTGTTGCTGCTGGGATGGCTGCTGGTGGTGGTGCTGTTGTTGCTGTTGCTGCTGTGAAGAAGCCACCGATGACGCTGACGTAGTGGCCGAAATCGGCGCTGTAGGCATCTGGACAGCCGCAGGCCGGCTCACAAGGCGGCCATCAGGGCCAACACGATGCCGGAAGAACTGGTGCTGGCACGCCTCCTCGGCAGTAATCCTAGCCCTGGGGTCGAACTGCAGCAGCCGGTTCAGCAAATCATGCAGGTTGGCGTAGATTGGGTTAGTCGACGGCGACACAATCTGGCTCAGCGCACGCATCGACCGGACGCCCTTCTGCGACACCCGCGGCTGCTCCGGCGGTGGGTACCGCACGGATCCGTCGGACCTGAAGAACTTGCTGCGCAGATCCGGCTGCGTTGCCCGCACAATGTGCGAGGGAGCTGCGCCCACCACAACCTCCATCATAGCCAGGTGCTCGTGGTTGTCGTGAGTCTGGAACAGCGCCTCGCCGGTCAGCAGCTCGATGATGATGCAGCCAATCGACCACATGTCGCATGGGAACGACCACCCAAGGTTCAGGATGATCTCGGGCGCCCGGTAGTGCCGCGTCGAGACCACCTGCGAGTGGTACTCGTTGTCGAATGTGGCACTGCCAAAGTCAATCAGCCGGATGTTGGTCGACTTGAGCATGTGGGTCTGCACCGTCTGGCTGCGCCCAAACGGCACCAGGTCATAGGCCCCGCTCTCGAGCAGAATGTTCTCTGGCTTCAGATCCGTGTGCACCAGGTTGAGCCGGTGCAGGAACGCGACGCTGCGCAGGAGCTGCTCAGCAAACAGCTGCACGTGATGCAGCGAGAACGGGCGGAACTCGTTCTCCTTGAGGAAGTCAAACACGCTGGGGCCCAGCAGCTCAAACACCATGCACACGTGGTTGCGGTGCTCGAATGTCTCGTTCAGGTGCATGCACTGGTACTTGTTGGGTGGGTCGTTGCGCTGCAGCGTCTGCAGCACGCGCACCTCGATGCGGGCCGCGTCGCGGTACTTTGGCACCGCCCGGATCACCTTGACGGCGACCAGGCGCCCCGACTGGCTGTCCTCGCACTCCATAACCTTGCCAAACGTGCCCTGCCCAAGCAGTCTCCGGATCTTGAACCGCGGCGTAAACTCACGGCCCGGAACCACAATGTAGTGCCCGTCGCGGTCGTCGCACGGCTCGGCCTTCTGTTGAACGCGATGCATTCCGTCAGCCAATGTGTACCCGGGATATTGTTGCGGTTTGGTCGGTTTGGCATTGGGGAGCGCAGGCAGTGCCCGGTTTTGCACCGATTTGACAGCAATGTGTTGCGGAGGATGGACCCCGGATTTGATTGTCGGTTTGGTTTGCAGGGTGCGTGAGTCGACCATCGACGATTTGGTGTTCATGTGTTGTGGCGGTGTCGGCGATCCACCGGTGGTCCGGAACCGGGTTGATTTGGTTGGATCGTTGTGCGCAGAATTGTCGACGCGGTTGTTGCGAGACGACCGGAAAAACGAGGCGACCAGCGAGAGGACAGACATGGCAGAGTATGGGAAGAGTGCTTGCAATTGTTAGTACAGGATGGCGTTTGAAATGGAGAGCGCGATGGCATATACAGAAATACTGGGCTGCTGGAGAAAGTGCGAAAAAAAAAATAAATAAATGTGGCCAAAATACAAAAGTTGGTGGAGGGAGCTGAGCTGTTGTGCAAGGCAGGCTTGGCTTTGTCGTCGTCGCCGTCCTCAAGTTAGGAAGGGGTATATAAGACTCGCCCGATAGCGGTTGCACAATGTTTTCTCTATTCCACAGCGAGTAGCGAGGTGGTGCTGCCCACTGGCGATAACTGTTCTGCAGTGCGGCGGGTATCTGGACGGGCAGAGAGGCGGAATGGAAATGTGAAAACTAGAAGCACTGTGTGACCCTGAGGATAAACATGCCGCGGGCGATTGGGCATAGGCGAGCACGCCGGCGTTTATATTTGACGCGGTCGGCCAAAGAAAACAGGCGTGCAGAGCGATCGGGGAGAAATGCCGCCGCCAAGCGGACCCTGGCTGCCAGTGCATTGGAGCTGGGTAAACCACATCTCGCAGCAGATCGCTGAGAGGGGGAGGGGGCGATAATGGCGTCCGCCCCTCAACAGAGAGCAGTCGCACTGTCAGAGCACCTCTCCCCCTATCGCTCCCAGCCAGTTGATGCACGGACGCAAGCACCAATGCCCGCGGAATGCAGCCCGAGGCGTCGGTGCCTAGACACCACCGCTGCGCTTTCTCCCGCAGCATAGCCCGTCGCCGGCCAAGAGGCGATATCCCACTGATCGCGAATGCGATGCTCTCTCCACAGGCCTCAACACAAACAAACAAACAACCCCACCCGGGTGGGCAAAAGAGGAGAGAATGCAGAAACGCGCAGGCATGAATGCGGGGAGGCCAGTGTTGGGCCCATCCGCACGAGCAAGCTGGGCATGAATGATGGCGACCCATGCAAAACCTCGGGCCCAAATGGACAATATCGGAATGTGCATTCCAAAGCTGGCCCAGGCGAGAAAAATAGCGAACACCACTCTCCCTTCGCTTTGCTCTTTTGACGCGTCGTCTGGTCAATTGGGGGAGCAAATCCCTTGTGTGCTTTGAAATCTTCCGCTTTTTTCGCAGAGCAATGAGGGGAAAGGGCCCACTATTATGCCAGCCCGGGATCGCGCTTGCAGCGAGCGAGAGAGAGAGAGAGAGAGAAAAAAAAAAGAGAAAATGTGCACATCCTGCACCATCCAGAGCAATGTAGACAAGACATGTGGGACTTACCTTTGAGCGCTGCGTCGCGCGGGCACGACCTCCCCGCTGAGTCTTGGCCGCTGCTGCCTTGCGCTGCCGCTTGGCTGGCGGTGGAGGCGGGGCTGCTGCTTCTGCTGCTGCTGCTGCTGCTGCCTCGGCTGCTGTTGTCTGTGGAGCTGCCGGCTGCTGGGCAGGAGGAGCTGCCGCTGCCGCTGCTGCGACAGCCCGTGCTGCCTGATACAAAACACTGGATGTCCATGCCGGCTGCTGCTGTTGCTGCGAATAATATACGTTGGGGTGTGCGCTGGCAGAGCCAGTAGTAAGCGGCGGCTGCTGGGATATTGTCGCTGCATACTGCTGCTGCTGCTGCTGATGGTGGTGGTGGTGGTGGTGGTTAGAGGAAGGTGCTGTGAATGAGAAGGTGCTGTAGGCAAACTGCTGGTGGTTTCCGGCAGCGGCTGCAGAAGCAGGCTGTTGTTGTGGTTGTTGTTGTGGTTGCTGTTGTTGTTGTTGCCGCTGTTGCTGCTGCTGTTGGTACACCATCTGTTGTTCCAGCTGTTTCCGCTTGGCTGCGTTCTGGACAACGGATCTGGTCAGGTAGCGTGGTTGCGGCACAATGTCGGTTGCTGTCGCAGTGGAGGATGAATTTGTGACTGAAGGCGCCGAGGCATGCGGCTGCGTCTCTTCGGCAGCGGCTACAGTAGCAGTCGTGGCGGCAGCGGCGGCGGCAACTCTTGAAGAAGATGCAGCAGTTGGAGCTGTAGTGGCTGAAACCGTGCCTAAAGCGAATAAAAAAGGGAGATTAGGAAGAGGGAAATGTCCAAGATAACGACGCTTCGCTGTCCAAAAGAGATGCCCATTTTTCTCTCTTCGGCCTGAGCAAGATTGTCGCATTTGCGGAGAAGAAAATGGATACTTTACCGTCGTAATGCGCAGTGCTGGCCAGCTCTGATCGTGGCGACGCATAGTGCGAGACACCGGGGTTATGTACAGTAACGCTGCTGTTGCTGCTGCCGTCGTCGAATCTAGTAGTGTCGTAGAGCGAATTGTAATATAGACTGGGGGCGTGTTCGTTGTGCGCTGCTGGCCGCGGCATGCGGGGCTCCGACTGCTCATCGCTCTCGCTGCTCGAGTCGTGAATGACAATCACTTCGTTTGGCAAAATGTGGAATCCGCTGCCATGATGCCCAGCGCCCGCCCTGTCGACTCCCGCACCAGACATGTAATCCTATATAAAAATTAAACGGGCAAGACGCGCGCACAGGCTGGTGAGTAAAAAAAAGCAAGTAGAGATTTGGCATGGAGAAAGCGGAAAATGGCCCTCTGCATTTCTGCCTGCGTGTGTGCGTGCGGGTGTGCATGTGTGGGAGAAGCAGCATCAAAGCAAGATGTGAGACTTGTTTGCCGAGAAAGGGGTGTGCTGGTTTCTCGTGGATGTCGTGAGGAGAGCAGCAGCAAGAAAATGCGCAAGAATAACGTGGAGAAAATGAGAGCGGGAATGCTGTGTGGGATGTCTCGACGATGGGGCCAAGGCCCGAACGCAGCAAGAGCAGGAAACAGGGCTGGAGGGCGTGTGAGCGCGAGGGGGAGGGAGAGGCCCGTATATTGAAAATAAGTGCTCATATACACCCTGTCTATTCATTCATTCTAGCCCAAGCACCGGCCTACTGCCCGCGCCTTCTTTCAGGCCGGCCCTGTGCCATTCTCGCTGCCTGGCAAAAGGGGAATATTCAAGACAGCCCTTTTTTCGTCTCTCCCCTAGCACCACGGCGGCAGCAGCGAGAGAAACAAGAGAGGGCCATGAGACACTTTTGCGATGTAGACGAGCGAAGAGAAAAATGACAGCAATCCTGCCAGAGGGGTGATGAACGTGCAGCTTTTTTTTCCCATCCCGTTTTATCATGCAACAACAGGCCCATGCTCGCCTGAGACGGGCTGCAACAGCGGCATCAGCAAAGCCTGGCCGCCTGCCTGCCTGCAAACAGCCCGCCCACAACGGCCAATGGTGGGCGATGGCATCCTGCTACAGAGAGCGAGGAGTGCTGTGGTCCTTACCTGAGCGCAATTTGCCGCTTGTGCCGTGTGTATACCCGCTGGCAAATACAAGGTGACGGCCCTCTGTGCAGGGGCGGTGTGGTTTGTCCGAGGAAAGTACGCGCGTGGCCCTTGCTACCCACGTCGTTCCTGAGATGTAGCGTGTGGTTCCGGGCTGTCGCTAGCTGCTTATCCCTGTTGGCGGCGCCGAAACGGAAAATAAAACCCTCTGAGCGATGATTATAAACAATACGGAAAGGTGGGTTCTTGGTTGTGCCGAGAATGCAAGCGAGCTGAAGTAATTAGAAGGAACCGATTCTAGGCTGCAAAAAGCTGGTGGCAAATAACAGAGGGTGGAAGGAGGAGGAGGTTGGAGGATATACAAGAGAAAGAGGGGGTGCAGAGGAAAAGAGGAAGGCGGGTGCGAGGAAGAGAGGAGGGGGAAGGCCAACGAAAAAAAGTAAAGGTTGCGTGAAAAAGGCGATACTGGCACAGAGCGACAAAAAATAGAAGATTTTCTCGAAAATAAGGGCGAGTCCGCCCGTTTATTGCCAAAGCAAAAAAGAAATGCCCAGCCAACAAAAACACGCAGGCGAGAATGGGACGCCATTGTGAAAGAGGGCTCTGAACTCATGCCCCCACCACCACTGGCCAGCACGCAGCAGGCTCCCCGTCCATTCCGAATTGGCAAGGGCGGCGTCTGCAGCGCCTTTTGACACGAGCGGTGTCCGGGAAAGGTGCATCTGACTTGCAAGCGGCGCGTCCCTTTGGCCGCTCGCAAGGCAAATCCCCCCACCAGCCGCGCAGAGGAGAGGGACCACGCGCTGAGCCAGCCCTCCTCCACCGCCCGCACGCACGCAGCCAGCAGCCGTATGTCGCTGCAGCCCCCATGATGCGCAACACACTCACACCACCAACAGCGTCGGCACCAGCACCACCTCAGCATCAGCAGCGGCCGAACGCCAGTGGCCTTCCGATTGCTGGCTCGACCTTGCCATCCCCCCAAATGACCATGTACCGGGCCACCAGCGATCTTCTCCATCCCGGCCCCTCGCCTCCCTCCCCATGCCGCTCCATGCTGTGCGCTGGCCCAAAGAAGGGAACGCGTCCTTTTTTGTAAACAACAGCTAATACCGCTTGGGCGCTATTCTCATGAACAGCACCAGCACAAAGAACACTGATACAACCACCAGCACCGCCAGCCACGTGATCCCGGTCGTGCCCCACGCCTGCTTGCGGTACTTGCTGAGCCGCGAGCCCTGCTTGTCCATGCTGGCCAGGTTGCTGCCCAGCGCCTCGGCTGTCTCATCAACCACATGCTTGTCGCGCTCAATCACATCGCCGAAAGCCCGCGTATTCTTCTTCAGAATCGACGCCATTTGCACCAGATCATTGGTCAGATCCTCCTGCGTCGACCGCTGCGACTTTAGCAGCCGCTCGACGCCCTCTACCGTGTCAGGCACCACCCCGCGACGCCGAAGCCCGTCCATTTCGCCGAGCAGCTCTACAGGCACAAGATGCCGTCGCTCAGCTTCACATTTCTGGCAGACTCGGTCTGCGCATATGTATGTCGCTTCTTACCTTGGCGCTTGCCCGACAGCGACGAGTGCTCCCGCTTGATTGCTCTTGGCGCGCCGCCTTCCAGCCCCAAGCTCTGAGTGTGTCTGCTTTCGGGAGTCTCTGCAGCATCAGCCGCAGCCACCGTGCAGGCGTCATTGACTACCACTGCGTCCGAGTGTTTCTCCTCCTCCTCCTCTTCTTCCTTGGCCTGTTGTGCTGGCTGCTTCTCGCCATTCCGCTGCTTCAGCCACTGCATCATTTGCGTCTTCCGCTCGATCCACGGCGACGCCTTTTCATTGACATCCTCCGCCAGGCTTTTGCACTGCTCTGGCAAATCGCCCTCGAGTGCGCTGGCAACTATTCTCTCTATGTTTGCAATTCGCCGCAGCTGCTCGGCATCGAGCGGCTCTGTGAACCCGTCGGCCAGCTGCTTCTGGCACCGCTGCAGGCTGCGCTGCACATACACGCCCTCGTCCGTCAATGTTACAGCCATGTCAGGATATGATATTGCTATGTGCTTTCAATTCCCGGAAAGAGTGCAGACCTTTTATATGCGGCTCAAGCTACAGTGTGGAAGAATGCGAGAATAAAAGACAGCTGGGGGTTGGCTAGAGGGACTACGTGGCGGGGCGTGCCAAGCCGCCGTGCCGCACACCCACGCCCCCGCTTGTATGCTGGTCAATCACGCCTGCAGGACTTTTGGGTTTAAAAGTCGGCCGGGCGCGGATCGATGCTGCCAAAGGTCGCCAGCTGGCCAAAGTACACCGAGACGGCCTTGAGAAACCCGTTTATCCGGTTCATCTCGATATCGCACGGCAGCGCCGGTGTCAGAGCAGCCAGGTCCTCTGGCCTGCAGTTGCGCGGCAAAAAGCACACCACATTATCCGAGATCAGCCGGGCCCGATCCACCCACTGCTGCCCTGTCTTGACTGGCAGCGCATCCAGATCAAACACCTTCGTGCTCTGGTACTCGGGCCCTCCCCACGGCGGACTCAGAAACACCACGTCAGCCTTCAGCGACGGCGCCAGCTCGTAAAAGTCGCCCAGGATGAACTCGATGCGGTCAGCCACGCCATACACCGCTGCGTTGTTCCTGGCCATCTGCAGCCTGCCTGGATCAACATCGATGGCAATGACATGCTCGCACCACTCGGCAAACTTTATTGCATTGCCACCCACGCCACAGAACGCATCAACGACGCAGATACGCCCAAAGTCCTCGTCCTGGCTGCGGCTGTTGTAGAGCTGCGAGATGCGCCGCGCTGTGTGCTCGGCAATCGCCTCTGGCGTCACAGAGTACCAGCCCTCGTTGTCGATCTGGATGCCCTCGTCGAAGCGTGAGAAGTAGTCGAATCGCTGGTTCCAATATTTACGCAGCTTGGGCGCCAGCGGCCCGGCTGCAGATTCTTTTCTGGCAGACTTCTCCTGCGGATGCCCTCGCCGGCCTGTCCTTCCCGTTACAAGCTTCAGGCGCTTATTCGCTGTGCCGTGGCCTGCTGCGCCCTCTGGGCTGCTCCTCTTCTTCCTGGTCATGGTGCTTGGAAAGTCTGGGGAATGGGGGAAAAAGCCGGGTGTGTGTGCAAGAAGCGCAACACCGAGCCTGCTGCTGCTGCTGCGATGTTTCTGGCAAAAGCATGCCTGTACCTCGGGCCACCCGGCTCACAGCTCGGACCAGCTCGATTCCAACCATTTTTCGCTTCGGCTCGCGACACTTACTCTAATCTTGGGCATGCAAACCTACTCGTCGCTGCTTTCTTGCCTCAATTCAGCATACTTTCTCACATTTCCCACTCCACAAAATGAGCGCAATTTCGGGACACTCGGACAAACAGCAGTTCAACACACCGGTCATGATCGGCTGCGGCCTCGCTGGCGCTGCCGCTTGCGGGATTATGCTCAAAGTGCTCTCCAAGGGCAGGGCGTCGGGCGGACCAGCGCTGAAGGGCGTGACCTCGGTGCCCAAGCAGTTTGTCAAGGGCGGGTTTGACCCCAAGATGAGCAAGCGCGAGGCGGCGCTGATCCTGGGCCTGAAGGAGTCGTCGCTGACCAAAGACAAGGTCAAGCGGGCCCACCGCACCATCATGCTGCTCAACCACCCGGATCGTGGCGGCTCGCCATACATGGCCACCAAGATTAACGAAGCCAAGGAGTTTTTGGAGACCAAGGCCCGTCTGCGGTGAAGCAATATAGATTCTGACCGCTGATTTGATTCAATGCGAGCTTTTGCATACTAGCCTTGTGGAGAAATATATGCACGACTGTAGTGCGCCAGCATGTGATGTGGTGGTTCGGAGGAACGAAGGGGGACGGCAAGACATGCAGGATTCCCGCGTGGAGCGCCTAGCCAACAACACAGCCTGCTCCTCAGATAGAGCAAATAACCCGCGGCTTACATTAACAGGCAAGGCCTCGCGCTCGATTGCCTGTTGAAGAATGGATGATTGCTTGAAGGGGATGTATAGCTGCAGCCAAGCTGTAAGGTGGGAAACATGCTGCAATATGCCTCCACATGCTCTTGCCCAAAACAGCAAGGTGGAATGCAAGCGACGGCTGCATTCAGCATTGCTACACCCCTTCCTCTTCCTTTTCTCTCTCGCTTTTGACGAGAGATGTGGGCAGGTATAAAGAAAGAGCAAAAGATAAAAACGAGTGCCTGGAAGTGTAGGCTGGCCCGTAGTTTTTATGAAACGGGAACAGATTGTCCTGCTCTGCGAGCCCGGTCAATTAACAGTACACGAACCCAGCGCTTTTGCAGATGGGCGACGATCCACACGCGTCAGCACAGCCAACCCGGTCCCTCATTTTCCAATGTGATAACCTCAGCTGCACATAGCTTTGCATATTGCCTGCGAACCAGGGCTGAGTGGAGAACGGAAAAGATGGTTGTTGACAATCAAGCACCCGAGCAGGCTGGTCGGGGGATCGGCAGGCAGGCCTGGCGGTAGCAGCGACAAGACGTCCAATATTTTCATCCATTTTTCTAGGCAAATCCAATGCCAGCAAGCATTAGGCGAAGGACACAAGGCAAAACGCAGTGTTCAATTCCATCCAAGAAACTACAAGATGAGCCTGCTTTCTTTTTCCGTTTCTGCTGCCCTGGGCATATTTCGTTCTTTTCTTTGCACGCTAGTTTATTATCGTCTATATTTATTCATTGCCATTCTATTCATATCTTTCAGGCGTCGTTCTCCTCTTGGCAACTGCCTTACCCGCCGAAAAAAAGACGTAAAAGAGCGATACCACCTGGATATTGCTCGTCTGCTCCCTGAACGCGACCAGACACAGCAGTGATCTGTCCTCCTGAACCTTAGTATTGTGTAAGTATATCCACTGCGTTCTTTCACCCCTTCCCACACCAGCATGCGTACCAGCATGCGTACCAGCATGCGTACCAGCTTGCTGGCGTGGTTTCACGGCAGTGCAAAGCAGGGATGTGCTGCTCGTGAGCCCGTATCGCACTTGTGCCTCTGGCCAAAGCAAACATGGACCCCTCCACAGATGGCGCAAACACCATTGCTGGGCCCATCTCCGCTACGACCTTGTTTTTGTTTACTGCTGGCCCCTGACAAAACGACCAGCTGTGAGGCAGGGTGTGGAGAGAGGCTTGCCTGTAATCGTGGATTACGTGCAGTTCTCCAACGGCGCTCTTGGCAGCTATTCGGAATTCACGCCCCATTCGTCTGCCGCCCGCCTCAGCCAGATGCAAGCGCATTAAAGGCTGCTGCTGCCTGGCGCCCTGCCACGCGGCAGTCTCTTTCTCTTTCTCTCTCCTCCTCCTTGCCATTACCTCATCGCTGCCTCATCTCCCATTCCCCTGCCGCATATACCGAGGCTTTGCTTTCCAAGCTGGACTGCATCTGCTTCGCTTGTGCTGTGCTTTGTGTGTGTGTTTGTTTTTGAGCTATTTTTATTTTGGTGGCCTCTCTGAAGCGCTCAGATCCTGGATATGATTGCTTTTTCTAGGATGTGGTGGTGGGGACTGGCGGGACCGCTTCCTAATTTGTTTTGCGAAAAAAGGTTCAATTTATTTGTTTTTGGCCGAGAACGGGGTTTCTGCTTCTCGACCATCGACCATCGACTATCGATGGGCAATGGGCAATTGCTATTGACATTGATGTTGCTGGTGACTCGGGCCATTCTACGCTTGCTCTTTTTCTTGGATCCCGCTCAGCCTACAGGGTTATCTCTGGCTGGACCGCGAGGCGGACCACATGTCTGAGCCGCTGTATGCTGACGGTCTAGTCGCATTATTTCCCACAGCAGGCTGCAGCGCCACCTTTGCCAGCTGTTGTTCTTGCCACCCCGCTACCACCACTATCCCACCAGAAGAAAGAAACGCATTATACCAATTTTTACGTCTTTTATTCAACCGCAGAGCACCTCTTGTCATTTTCTGTCCCAGTCTGACCACGCGGTGTACGGATTGACGACCTTCGCTTTCCTTTCTCCCCAATCTTTTGTCCTTTGGGACTATTTTGTCTCTCCTTGCCTCCCGTTTGCGAGTTTTTGCCCTTCCCCAGTCTTGCCCAGCTGATTTTTCTTTCTGCCTGGCACAAGACCGAACAAAAAAGGAACCACGAAATAATAATAGGAAACCGGGTCTACTGCGTTCCTCTTTGCCTGTTTTCAGTCTTTTCGTCCCTCCAAACCTCATTTCTATGGCATTCGCTTCCACATTCCCCTCACTCATACAGCCTTCTCTTATTTGCATCGTCTCATAGATTTATTTTTCCATCGCATATACTTTATTTCACCACACATACACGACGATGTCGCACATAATGGGCCGCGGACCGCGCGACAGCACAGTGATTCCGACGATGAAGTGCGCGCAGTGCAACCAGGACGTGCACATCCGGATGATCGGACAGCACCAGTGCCCACAGCAGCCCGTAGTGCCCTCGCTACCAGCAGCATATGCCAGCCGGGGGCTGAGCACGATTTTTGACGGGCCCGGCATCAACCCACGCGACAACTTGGAGCATTTGGACGAGATGCCCGCGCAGCGCACACCAGCAATGTCGGCGCAGGCGCGCAAGGATGTCGAAAGCAAGGCGTTTCCAGCAGCATACAAGCCGGCGTTGAACTTCCTCGCCGAGGCTCCGGATGCGCCTGACGATTTTGATTTCGCAAGCATACTGCCTGGCTCGACGAGTGCGGCACACAACAACTCGGGGTTCTTTGACCACGACCCGCACTCGCAGATGAACGGCAGTACGGCGTCGATTGATGCGTATATGGCGGGGCTGCGCGGTAGCAGCGATCCTGTGGTCACGGCGGGCAATTATTCAGCAGACGCACAACATGAAGGCGGTAGCATGGGCGTGTACGACAGTAGCGAAGGGATGATGGGCAGACAGTCGCCGATGCCGATGCCGATGTTGCAGCAGAAACAACAGAAGCAGCAACAGCAACAGCACCATCATCACCAGGGCATTGACCGACGGTCACCAGCCCCTGCCCAGCAAGGGATGTTTGGCGGAGATGGGATTAGTCCTGGACTAAAAGCAGCAAAGTCACTCAACATACCGAAAACCAGCAAGCCAGATATCTCAGGTAGTGTTGCCGAAAAGGTTGCGTCGCTGCAGCGGTCCCAGTCGGAGGTGCAGTCTCCGCGCAGCCGCCCCGCTAACTTTGGTGTTGAGATGTCGCGGAGCAATTCAACACGGCTCGAGGAGGCACGCGAGCAGCTGCTGAGCTCACTCCCCCCGTCAAACTCCCGGCCAGGCTTCAAGAGCCCAAACGAGACACCTGTGCCGTTGACAAAGAGCCCCGTGAACAAAACACCAGCAGACTCAATCCCGTGGCAAAACAAGGCTGGTGGTGCAAGCCTCCCGTCTACAGTGCACAATAAGAGCAGTGGCTCGAAAGGTACCGGTATCCTGCCCACAGTTACGAAGGCGTCGCGGTCACAGACAGACAACAGCACCACGAACAAGCGCATTGACGTGGGCATTGTGCCAAAGACAAAACCCCCAACGCTGCCTGTGACAGCATCGCCGCCGTCGTCAATGAAGAAGAAAGGCGGTGCCAACTACAAACTCCCAACTCCTACTGCCGACAGCCAGATCCGCATTTCGCGTAAAGGGTCGGTCCAGACCGATGGCGGACCATCGGCTCTCTCTGCTCCTGCTCCCTCTTCAACTTATTCGCCTGGATCACCAAACGCTATGCCGCAGGATTCGTCCATGCAGAGCTCGTTCGACATTCTGTCGTCGCTTCTGAACGAGGTTCCAACCAGCCCAACCCACCACCATGCACCGAGCGCCAGAGTGCACCAGCCTCAGCCGCTCAAACCCGCGCCCATCTCTTTGCCACGCAATAAACAGCCCGGCGGCACAGCTAGTCGAGGTATTCCACTGTCAGCTGTTGGCAAAAAGTCGAACAGTCCGCTGGCTGCGCTTGACACGCACGGGGCGATAGCTAGCGGGAAGCTGACTGGCGGGCCGAAGAGCGCGTCTGGGGGCAACTCGGCCGGGTCACTATCGGCCAAGAGCGGCGGCCGCACCAACAAGCTCGACCTGCTGCTCGATGACCTGATGGATGAAATGCAGGCTCTGAATGTGGAGATGCGGACGGAGTCGGACCGCGACAGCATGGCAAGCAGTACGGCTAGCTTCCGGAACTCACCGGCGTCGCCCACACACGACAGCGTGCTGGCACAGAATACGCGCAAGACGCGGCTCAATAGCACGGTTAGCACCAGTAGCAGCAGCAGCACGCTGTCCACAGGCGCCGCGTGCTTCGCATGCCGCGGTAGGATTGGCAACAGCAGCCCAGTTTGCGTGGGCAATCACGTATTCCACCGCATGTGCTTCCGATGCACCGAGTGCGACAGGCTGCTGGATGCAAACAACCCCAGCCTGTTCCAGGTCCCCGGTGACGGCGACTCCGTCAGCTATCTGTGTGAGCGCCACCAGCCACGTCATACTCATGGCCACAGCCACAGCCGGCAAAACCATCAACAGCAAAATCAGCCGGACCTGTCAAAGTACCAACCAGTTGTTCCCAAGCCTGCTCCTAACAACAGCAGCAGCAACAAAAACACACAGCATAGCCATCCTCATCACCATCACCAACATCAGGCACAACCTCAGGCCGCTCACCAGCATGGTACAGCCAAAAGCAGCCCTGTGTGCAAGTCGTGCTTGCAGCCCTGCGGATCAACCAAGGACTCGGTCCACGCACTAGATGCGTGGTGGCACCGGCGGTGCTTCACCTGCCAAGAGTGCCGGAAACCGTTCCCCGACAAGTCATTCTATGTGTTTGAGCAGATGCCGTACTGCCGCTTCGACTACCACCGGCTCAACGGGTCGCTGTGTGCGGCCTGCCACGACCCGATCGAGGGCCCGTGTGCACAGGTCTATGAGGGCCGGTTCCACCCGCACTGCTTTGCGTGCGACGTGTGCAAGGACCCGCTGCGTGACGTCTATTATAACCTGAATGGGCGGTTCCTGTGCGAGCACCACATCCAGCAGCAGCAGTCTTTCAAGATGGCCAACAAGCGCAAGACTGTGTTTGGCCGGGTGTGAGCCCACGATCGCTTTCCTCGCCCGCATCTCCACGCACCCATACCACCTCACCTACTTTTTATTTCGCTTCACCTTATTTCCTTCTATCCCATGTCGACAAATGTAAACACTCTTCCTCTTTCACGCTGCTATGGTGTCTGCACTGCTGCGCCGCAGAAGAACGCGACGTGCTAGATTTAATCGCCAATCCTGGCGATGTGATCACTTGTAGGCTTTGTTGACAATAAAATCGGCACCGAGTTTTTCTGGCCGGCAGCCGTCTTTTCGTGCTTGGCCCGACTTTAACATTCTTCATTTAGCGCATTTACCCTCTCCTTAAACCACAAACAAAATGGTAAGCCAGCATGCAGATGTCTGCCGCAGATTCAGCACCAACTCCCCCGGCTTCTACTAACAACATCAGTCGCCTGCACGTAGTCTAACGACCAGAACCGTAAGCGCCCGGCAGACCCGGTCTCGGACGACGAGGACCGCGAGGCGTACCCGCAGACGCCCGGTGGAGGCTTGTTATTTGGTTCCAGTTCGCCGGTGCATATGGCTGAAGACCCAGCACTGCCACCGTCCAGCCCACCACCATTTTCGCCATTCCCCGGATTCACACAAGAGGATGATAACGAAGACGAGCTCGAGCGGGACCTACCTGACCGGCTCGGCGACGTTGATCTAGACGAAGAGATCCACGACGAGGGCGAAATGCTAGCACTGGAGCAAGAAGACGAGGAGGGAGAAGATCTATTCGGCCCAAGCATGGAGCGCGACTACCGCTACAACGCTGAGCTTGACAAGTATGACGAGGAGCTTTTGGACGAAACCGAGTTTGCGGCTATGGACCCAGCGGCCAGGGCACGCGTCGAGGCACGGCTGAGGCGGCGTGACTTTGAGGAGGGGGTTGGCCAGCCCAAGTCGCGTATCCCGCTTGCATTCATGCAGGACTTTGAGGACGAGGAGGACGCCCGGCGGTTTGGGCGTACGCGGCGCCGCGGAGCAGGCGCACTCGAGAGCAAGCATGCCCACCTGCTTGATATGGCCATGGAGGTGCGCGACGAGGAGCGCGCGCTGACGCTCGATGACTTGAAGGACATGAAGGGACGCACAGTGGCCGCGTGGGTCAGCGAGTCGGGCCCGCGCCAGACGATTGCCCGCGAATTCCGCCACTTCTTGCTGTCGTACGTTGACGACAAGGGCGCTTCGGTGTATGGTGAGCGTATCCGACAGCTGGGCGCTGCCAACGCCGAGAGCCTCGAGGTCACGTACTCGCACCTGGCCCAGTCGCGGCCGCTGATCGCCTACTTTTTGGCCAATGCTCCGCGCGAAATCCTGGCCATCATGGACGATGTGGCCATGGATGCTGTCCGGACCATGTTCCCGGACTACGCACGAATCCGGTCTGAGATCCATGTGCGCATTGCTGAGCTGCCAACGACGTGCTCGCTGCGCGACCTACGCCAGTCGCAGCTCAACTGCCTGGTGCGCATCAGCGGCGTGGTGAGCCGTCGCACTGGTGTGTTCCCCCAGCTGAAGTATGTGAAGTTCAACTGTGGCAAGTGTGGTGCTGTGCTAGGCCCGTTCTACCAAGATGCAACTACCGAGATCAAGATCAACATGTGCGCCACGTGCCAGTCCCGCGGTCCGTTCACGCTCAATTCGGAGCAGACGGTCTACCGTAACTACCAGCGCCTGACCCTACAAGAGACTCCGGGTTCGGTCCCACCTGGTCGTCTGCCGCGCCACCGCGAGGTCATCTTACTCTGGGACCTCATCGATTGTGCCAAGCCTGGAGAGGAGATTGAGGTCACTGGCGTCTACTCGCACACGTTCGATGCCTCGCTCAACACGCGCCAAGGATTCCCGGTATTCAGCACCATCATCGAGGCTAACCACGTGTCGAAGCGCGCCGACGAGTTTGCTGCCGTGCGTCTGACAGAGGAAGACAAGCGTGCAATCCGCAGCCTGGCCCGCGACGAAAATGTCGGCAAGCGGATTATCAAATCCATTGCCCCCTCCATCTACGGCCACGAGCACATCAAGACTGCACTGGCCCTGTCGCTGTTTGGTGGTGTGCCCAAAGACATTGGCGGCAAGCTTCGCACCCGTGGCGACATCAACGTTCTCCTGCTTGGCGACCCAGGTACTGCCAAGTCACAGTTCCTGAAGTACATCGAGGGCACAGCTCACCGTGCGGTCTTTACCACTGGCCAAGGTGCCAGTGCCGTTGGTCTCACTGCCAGCGTACGCAAGGATCCTGTCACACGCGAGTGGACGCTTGAAGGCGGTGCGCTGGTGCTAGCCGACCGTGGTGTATGCCTGATTGATGAGTTTGACAAGATGAATGACGCCGACCGTACCTCGATCCACGAGGCCATGGAGCAGCAGAGCATCTCTATCTCCAAGGCTGGTATTGTCACTACCCTGCAGGCACGCTGCTCGGTGCTGGCTGCAGCTAACCCAATTGGCGGTCGCTACCGTCCTGCGCTGCCGTTCTCACAGAATGTCGAGCTGACTGAGCCGATTATCTCGCGTTTTGATGTCCTCTGCGTCGTCCGTGATGAGGTCGACCCTGTCAAGGACGAGATGCTTGGTCGCTTTGTCGTGCAGAGCCACACGCGTTCTCACCCGCTTAACCAGACTGCCACCGAGGACCAAGTCATGGCCGATGAGGCGAATCTGGTTCAGGACGTGATCCCTCAGGATCTGCTGCGCAAGTACATCATGTACGCACGTGAGAATATCGAGCCACGCATGTCGGACCGGTACTCCGACAAGATCGCGCACCTGTACGCTGAGCTGCGGCGTGAGTCGTTGGCTACCGGAAGCGTGCCCATCACCGTGCGTCACATCGAGGCCATGGTGCGTCTTGCTGAGGCACATGCGCGCATGCATCTGCGTGACTATGTACGCGCCGACGATATCGAGGTCGCCATCCGCGTGGCTCTCGAAGGCTTTATCACAGCACAGAAATTGTCGGTGATGCGCTCGCTGCGGCGCAAGTTCAGCAAGTACCTCTATACCCGTCGCGACCACTTTGAGCTGCTGTACTATCTGCTGGGCAAGCTGGTGCAGGAGCGCCTGACCTTCTATACACTCAAGTATAACGGCGTCTTGCCTGAGACTGTCGAGCTGTCAAAGGCCGAGTTTGAGTCTCAGGCCAGCGCCTTTGGTGTCACTGACTGCTCGTCGTTCTACCAGTCCCCACTGTTTTCCCAGCAGATGTTTTCTGTTGACAACACCAAGGGTGTCATTACCAAGACTCTGGCATCAGCTTAGTTAACCATTTTCCTGAAATCGTCTGAATACTAGTCAATTGTTATCCTATTTTTGAGCTATATCATTTCTCGGGAATCAGTAAGAGAGGCAGGGCCAGGTCTTGCTGCTTCTCCTAGGTATCAGCTCTGGCTGCCTCTGTTGGAAATGGCTTGTCAGATCTCTCCGATGGGTATAGGATATCCTCAAATGCCAATGCGCGAGAGTCATCATCGCGATGTCACACAGCGCCACTGCGTCTAGCCCGAAAGCAGGTGCTGCCACTATAGCAGCTGGTTTCCTGCTGCACAAGCGTAATGGAACAGATATCAGCATGAAACTGCGGGCTTTATGATGTGTTCTAGCCAGTAGTCATTTCATACGCTTGGAATGTTTCATAGAAGCGAGACTACACTCAAGGTCAATTCTGAGCGAGCCTTGCGCTCTGTGCCCATCTGCGTATGATAAGTAATTGATTTTCAATACCCGAAATGAACAGGACATATTTAGAACCCACTTTATTTTTTGTTCGCATGCACTTGGGAAACGCCTGCTTGTTTGACGGGGCCATGGCAAGCTTGATCTCGGCATTGCGACGCTGCATCAGCCCTTCCGAGACCTTGCCACCAGCCTTATTCCCCCTGGGCAGCTCGCTGGCAATAACCTTGGTTGGATTCTCGCCAGCGCTCAGGCGTCTGGCCAGGGTCGAGGACTGGGCGCCACTGCAGCCAATGTTGAACACCCACGACACAAGCGCGCCTCACTGGTTCTGGTTGAGCATGGCCTTGCCATTTAAATACCTGCCTAAGTACGTGTACTTGGGGATATCGGATCTGGGCAGTGCCTCACCATTTGCCTTGGTCAGCGGGTGCTGGGATCTCAAGATCCGATTACTGTGAGCTACATGGGCTTTCATCCCGCTGTTTCCTCTTTCCTTTTATTCTCACTTCCTTTTTGGCTGTGCCACCCGAAGGAGGGCATAAAGCCTTTGCACTCGCCTTTCTCTCTTCTTTTCTCTTCAGCCTTTACATATCAATATAATCTTTGACTCTGGCACCTGCTGATATCACGCTCACACTACTAGCGCGTTTCTGGACTGAGATACCACTGCTTTACGGCTCATTCGGAATCCGCGCTACACGAAAAATGCACACGTTCACATATCAGGTTTTTTTTTTCGTTATTTACCTTGTTCCTTCACCTTGTGCCTTTACCTTCCTCGCCCCACACCACCCACCGTGCACTCTAGACTTACAGCACGCATATAACCGCTGACAAAGTTGTCAGCCTTGAACGAGGATATGGTAGGAGAAAAGTAGTATTTACATTTCTGAACAGGAAGTGTACATGTGTGATATAGCGGTTTGCAGTACTGCTTGAGATAGCGAAACCATGAAACAGACATGAATGCAGATCACCAACCACAGGTTCTAAATGGTATATACGTGTAGATATGAAGACATTGCGTAAATTGGTATAGATGAGAGCGTCTGTAGGGGCATTCCCAGCCTTCACAGCGCCGAAAATGACGATAAAGGGTAGAGTAGTGATATGGAAGGATTACCCATATGTTTATGGATATTTTAATTTAGCAGTAATCAACGGCTTGAGCGATGATTCTCTCGAGAAAGCGCTTCAAATCCGCAATGGTCCAGTGGCTAGGATCCGACGCTCTCACCGTCGTGGCCGGGGTTCGATTCCCCGTTGCGGAACTTTTGCTTTTGCCACCCTCACCCAATCCGCCGGCAGTCCACGCTTGTCTTTCTTTTTGCTGAACCCATGCCACTGTTTGTTCAGTGACTCTGTCTGTATGCTACTCTGAAGGGCTGTGCTAGCTCTTATAGTTGGCATTATCACCACATCGGCTAGCATGAGGTTTACAGATTCTTTTTGTTACCCCTGATGTGTTCAATTAATCAAAGCGAACCCCAAATGACCACTGGCCTATAGTAGCAGCGTCTAGAGTGTGTTTATTCAAAGATGGGAACCATTTTGCTGCATTAAATCTCCTGAATCCAATATCGCTGGCATACTCAACAATCATGCAGTGGGTTGTACCACAACTAGTAGGATCCCTGCCGCTAGGAGCGGGCAAGAACTACTTATCTGTACCCGTTGCGAGTGAAGAATTCCTAGCTACGCCACCCACACTTGGCTGGCACCGACACTCAAAATAAATCAACCGTCTGAAGAGCAATTTAGGAGCCCCTGTTGCTGGATACAGAGCTGTGGGGATGCTGGCTGCTTAGAATATGAAAGTCTTAGATGAAATATCGACTAGGATGGTAAACACTAGAACCCAGAAATACAGCATGGGATATACTTCAGTGATAGAAAGTAGTACCTAGGATCTGCATTTACTATATAGGCTTTGTACTCGAAAGGAATATCATGTTTGAAATACATATCACAATCGTAAGAGTCCACCAATCCAGTCCATTCCTAACTGGATAGTCTAGGTTCCTAATTCACTCAATAACGACGTATTGTATGCAAATGAACTGGAACAAGATCTGCAGGCAGCTATTGAGAACACATTGTACTGCATGTTTCATCATAATTCCTAGATCCACGCCACAATGCCTACACAAGGGTGTAGTGGCTGCGCTATATAGCTTAACATACGCTAGTGTAGGCGTAGGTCTCAGCAGTTTCCTTACTGTTGTAGGTCTAGAGCACACGGTAGGTGGTGTAGGGCAAGAGAAAAAGAAACAAGAAATGAGTAACGAAAAATACCATATGTAGATATGCGTGTAATTTTCGTCTTTAGTTGGAACAGATATTCGAAACAGCGGTGAATCGGTCCAAGAACATCCTGGTAGCGTGAACTAGGTAGCAACAGAAAACGACAGAGCCAAGTATTATATTGGTGTAAAGAAGGCTAACGAGAGAAGAAAAGAGGAAAGAGGAAACAATGGGATGAAAAGCCATGTAATCCACAGTAACCGGATCTTGAGATTCCAACAGCGGCTGCGCACCACTAGCTCATAGCCGGCAGATTTCGGGTTGCCTAGGAAGCGGGTCAGAATCGATGAGGCCACATGTAATCTGGTACCACCGGCAAGCTCTGTCTTGGGCAAACATGGTCGCAGCAGATGATTTACTACTGGTTTTGGCTATCACAATGTGGGACGTGGTTGATTTTGGCATTGGTGATGGCCATGATAAGCAGAGGCATCATTGGTACTGACCTTATAACGTAGTTAATGGCAAAGACGATGTAGTGACCTGGGCATAAATAAGCAGCTTGTTATATGTCCAATAGTTCCTGTTCCATCGACAACCTATGTATCCCTGTTGAAGCTAGTGTGATTTCCAACTTGTAGAATAGGTTAGTTCCCATTTATTGCGATTGTCGCCTACATTTAATGCTGGCAAAGCTGTCTCAGTGAAGCAAGGTGAAGCTCAGTGCATCCCACTCAGCACCGGCGAAGGTAGCCCGGACAGTGATAGAGTCTGAGGCATATCTCGTGGATATGAGTGGGTAATACTGAGAACCAGCTATATCAGAGGTTGCGAGTAAGTGAGAAAAGTGGAGCAGAACGTATCCAGTCTGATGGCTGGACCGGTCACACAGAGTATGGAAAAGCAGGACAATGAAAAGGGCGATACATACTTGATCAAGTCTGATGGTTGCCAAACAGGTAGGTCCGTGGTACCTGGATATATGGTATCTTAGCAGATTGCTTGAGACTAATCTGCTGCGTAAGCAAGTGAACACGGCGATATCTAGGTATTTTACTCATGCTGCATAAAGCTCCATCTTGTCTAGTAGACACAATTTATTGCGGCGTCGGCCATGAATCACCAAAAGTCTAGCATACCCGACTCCACACATCCATAAAAAGCGATTATACAATAACTATTCCTGCGGTGGGCTGCTTCCAGGGACAACTTTGATGGGCGTCTCTCCGGGGCAGCATGAGCCAGGTAGACACGCGCCGTTGCGGCACGATAGCAGGCAAGGGCCAATGGTAGCGGAGGACCGTCTGACTCTACCCGCCGAGCCAGTGGGCTCGGCAACATCCTCGTCCTCCGCTATAATAGCAACTCTGCTGAAAATAGAGCCTTCGCGACCGTCAAACTCGTTTGTATCCTCATGGGTGCTGTTGGCCGCCTTGGTTGTTGCCACTGACACCGACTGGCCGACGACGAACTCGGGCTGGATCGTTGCTGAGTGGACACCATAGCGGTGCATAACCTGTTTGACGTGTGCTGCTACTTCCATGTACACGCAGTCCATATCCACGTTGGCAGGGCTACGTAGCAGGTCGCGCGACGAACGATGTGTGACAAGACGCGCACTCTTAGTTTTCTTGTCGTGATGGTCGTGACTCTTTCCGGCTGCATTGCTCTCGCCCATATCAACTTCGCTTGACGAGTTGCTGTTGTGGATGCATTCGTACGTGGTCGGTCGGTCAATCAGTACATGCACTGACGACACATACTTTGTGTCAGACAATTGCCACACGTGCAGATCGTGGATGTTGAGTACGTTTGGGATCTTGCGCAGGTCATGGCGCAGGTCTTCTAGGTTGATGGTGTTGGGCACGCCGTTGAGCAGAATAAACGACGCGCTCTTGACTAGAGGCAGCGTCACCGCCACCACGAGCGTGTTGATCAGAATTGACATGGCCGGGTCAAAGTAGTAGCGCCAGTGGCCCTCCGCCTTCCAGATGACCAGGCCACTGATGATAACCGCAATGTTGGTAATGCAGTCGCCAAACACATGCACCCACACGCCCTGCATATTGAGATGGCCGCCACCCTGCGAGGGGTCGTGATCATGATCGTTCTGCCCGGTCTTCTTTCCGTGCGAGTGGTCATGGCTGTGGTCGTGGTTCTCGTTGTGCTTGTGTGTATGCGGGCGCGCATCCTGAGAGGCTCCGGGAACGGCATGCCCGCTGCCATCGGCAAGCGACTCGATCTCAGCGTTCTTGATCTGGTTAGCAGACTTGATGATCGCCTGCTGTGTGTACGCTGGGTGGGGAATACCAATGATGGACTTGTTGTCAATGGACATGTGCGACAGCTGCGGCGTGCTAGCACCTACGCCCTCGGCCTGTCCTGTGGCCTCGATTGAGCCGTACGCCGGCGGACTGGTGATCAGAATGTCCTCTTCGCCTACCAGCGACTCCTCATCGCTGTGGCTGTGCGAGTGACTATGACCATGGCCGTGGCTGTGGCCGTGGCCGTGGCCGTGCTCGTGGAACAGCGCTAGACCCATGATGTTGAAAGTAAGCCCGATGCAGCCGACAATCATGACCAGCTTGGGATTGCGCACCTCTACAATAATCCAAACGGAAGAGCGTTTAGCGATAAGAAAAAACGATCTGCTGTGTTGGCAACGCCGTTCTCAGTGTCACTTGCCTTCAATCTGGACGAACCGCTGGATGGCGTCGATGTAGATGGTGAGGCACAGACCGAGTAGCAAAACACCATTTGTTAGTGCGCCCAGAATCTCCGCCCGCTGCCACCCGTACGTGTTATTCGGTGTTGCCTTGTCAGACTTTGCCAGCTACACATGAGACTTGGTTTTAGAGATTTCCCCAGCAACACAGGCTAATACTGAAAAGAGCCGTAATGTCTGCTTATTCTGGGCTAATATAGAGACAGTAAACTCAAACCTCACGACTTACCTTGATAGCCCACAGCGCGATAACCATGCCAAGAACGTCGTTTAGCATGTGGAACGAGTCGGCCACCAGCGTAATTGACCCAGCGAGGATTCCGACGATGAGCTCGATGAAGAACATGCCCGAGCTCAGCGACAGCATGATGCCGACCTTGGCCGAACGCGACAGCTTGACCATGATTGCTGCCAATAAGAAATGTGTCTAAATAGAAGAGAAATGCGCTTGTCCCGGGAAGCAGGTTCCAGGAAAGAAAAAGTGTGTAAAAGGGGCGGTTTAAATATACAGCAGGGAGGCGAATAGAATAGAGGGTTGGGAATGGGTATTAGAGGGGGGTGTCGAAGGGGAAAGAAAAGAAAAGCAGCAGTGGCAGGGAGGGAGGGGTGGCTTTTAAGAAGGGATGGAAGGAGTCAGCGCCAGCTTTTTTCTAACACCATGAGATCAACTTTTGTACAGCTTTTTTTTTTGGACATCAGACTGAGAGCCTTTTTTTTGTCAGAGCGACCAAGCAGCGCCTGCCGACCATGCTCCACGCAGTGCAATGGGGTTCGGCAAGTCCGAAATCGCCTTTTCAGGGGGCGCAAGGACAGTCCGGCAAGACCGCCAGGCTGCCAGCCCCTCAAACCAGACCTGAAACCAAGGCAGCTGCGAGCAGAGTGACTGATATTTTACCCGGCTCACCAGAAAAAACACAGCACCTGGGCCACTCTGAAATTTGTTTATGCTCCCTCACACTGCCTCGATGTTGCACATCCACGACGTTAGCCTCCTGACAATCCCCTTGCCAACGCTATTTCAGGACAGCGGGCGAATGATCTGTCCTAGCTGGTCTTGGAGCATGCAGACCAGCTGCTCACTACGGAGGGGCCCACGAATAAGGCATTGAGTTCGAGCAGCACAAATCAGTGCTGTCGTGAAGATTCAGCACAGGGCTTGGAACACCATTGTCGTTGCCGCACTATAGCACGTCAGAGCTATGTTTTCAGTGATGGCCAGGGACGGACACGGGATAGGGGGTGGAGAGGCTTTTGAATATCACAGTACATTGTTTGCAGGATGCTTGCAACAAAATGAAAGCCGGATACGCCCGCGCATATCGACATAGGTTTCCGTTCCTTTGCATGCCAGCACCAACAAAGAACGGGGCAGCCACTGCATATAGTGAGGTTTGTCTAAGCCTTTCCTACTCGTCCTACCACCACATGCACCCATCCACAAAAGATTGCCTCTTTCTCCCAGCCAGAATAGAATACCCATGGCCAGAAATGTGACCAGGGCTGCAAGATGATCGGCACCTAAAACGGAAGTACGCATATAAATCATATCTCTAGCATTTCCTTTCCACGCTCTAGGAACCCAAGCACCGCGGTTCAACCTTTCTTTTGGGATGGCCTGCATTTTTGAAATAAATCTATTTGTGTTGGGGCAGGGGACATGAGCTGCAAATTTGTGTAGGGGAAGGGGAGAGGGATGGGGATGTCTATTTGGCGTGGCTATATGCAACAAATGTATTCTATGCCTGGATTAGTCATTGCGGCAAAGTCGGTGTCCATGAAGATGGCGTTGTGAGCGGGCGAGGTAGGGAATCTGCGAGAGGAAAGAACAAGGGCGGGAGAGAAGAAGGGAACTGTAACAGTCGGCCAATGTAGGGCGTAGCCCTGCGTCTTGTTTAGAAGTTATCGATGAGGTTGTCAATCTGCTCCTCGGACGGAGGGCTTGGTCGCCACTCGGCGTTGCTGACAGAGGACTCGGCGTAAGCGGCGGTGAACATGGCTGTATGCTATCAAAAGGAAATGGCTGTGTAGAGCGGCGGAAGGGATATGGAGATGAGTGAGCTGTAGGTAAGTTTGCAGCCACACCCGCCACACCCAGCTACTTTTATATCCGCGAGGTCCTCGGCGACCATGTGTGGAGGGGCCTAGACAGCACATTTTTGGTGCTGCAGATTGAAAGATTGAATTCAAACTACACGAGGCAGTCCCTTTGCACAGCGAATCCGTTATCCTGAATTCCAAAACGATCTTCACGACACCTGCCTTACCTCTCTTTGGCCACTCCCTCTTGTCTTACGAACAGCGAGGCATGGAAACAGTGGTTGAGAAATCTGTTTCTCTTTTGTAAATCTCTGAACGAGTCCTTAGTAGTGGCCCGAAAGAGAGTGGGCCAGGACGGGCCAGCGCGAGCAAGAGAAGGAAAAGCGGATGCAGTCAAAGTACTGCTTTCTTTTTCTTTTTTCTTGCAGCATACCAAGATTTTCAAAGTTTGTCTGGTTCATGGTTGGCCTGTGGCGAGTGTGAACGAGGGATCCACATCTACGCTGTGTAGAGGGGAAAGCTGGCAGGTGGCGAAAGCAGTTCGCAAACATTTGTTCCTGTTTGCTGTGGCACAAGGAAGCGTACCGCTGGGTGCTCAGACAGGCTTCCTCATGAGGGACAGTATGCCAATGATCGGCAAGCACGCTCGAAAAAGTGGGAGTAGGCTTTTTGCATGAAGGGGTTCTCGTTCACGCATATTCTTTCTGGTGGGTCCGTTCACATATGCACCGATTTAATTAGGAACTCAATTGCAAAGAACGGCTTCTCTTTGCAAGGTGGTGCATATGCTGGTGGGTTGCGGATCCTAGTCATCCACGTAAAGTGAATGTAAAAGACGCTGACAGCCGGTGACGTTGGCTTGATACAAGTAGAGGCATCTAAAAGGAGGAGCGGAGTCCCTGCACATGTCCCACCATGGCAGCATAGTCTGCATACAAAAACTGGTTCTCATGGAGCGGATTGTATTCTTCCCAGGCGTGATAATCCAGACCACAGTATACACGTGATTCGCCATATGTTCCGTGTGCTATATGGATGCGTATTTGTCCAGAGTCTAGCAGAAACTGGCTGAAGGCTCTTAAATTATATTTCTTCAGTCTCTGCCACCGAGATGTGCGAAGATGTCGCCTCCCCGAAGGTGGCCCGCAATTGCCATGAAGTATAGCCTTGTTTTCAGGATAGCTGGCCGAGGTGAGCATGTCTTGCAAGCTGCCGCTCTATGCTGTGTGGAACACGCAGGCTAATGGCAGTGTCTTGTGTTTCAGAGCCCAGCAGCTGCGCCAGAGCGCCAGCGCGGCTAATCCAGCAGGAATAGGATTTAATCTGTCATTGGAAAAGGTGCATGTGATTGATTGTGAGCTGCGTTCAGCCAAAACGGGCTTGTGGGGCACAGCAAACCCCGCGGTAATTTCCCGCAAACACGGCTCTCTCCTATTCCTCACTCACTATCACTTCGCCCTGTATATTAGCTCCCTCCCTTCCATGATGCTTCCTGTTGACACGATTGATGAGCACATAGCCACAGGCATCTCTTTTGAGGCGTGTGAGCTTTACGACACACAGCGGGCTCCAAACTCGGCATATATCCGCACGTTTTTGACAGACTACCTTGACGATACAGCCAACACACTACGTGCACTGAGGGCGAGCCAGGGTGACGGCGGAAAGGCAGTTGACCGTATAGCGCAGACGCTGGGATGGCGCGAAACCACCAAAGTCTACCCGGGGAAGAGGCAGAGTGCTGGCAACTTATTAGTAGACAAGCAAGGGCGTGTGGTGGTTAATGCACGCAAGCGGTCATTGACAAGCACAGTGAAGGCGCGGGCAGTGGAGACTCTGGAGGATGCCCGGCTGATGCTCAAGGCCGTCTACGACACACACAGGGCCGTCGCATCGGCGGCTATTGTCGTGCCACTGGAATCTGTGTCTCTGGCACGCATCAGCATCGATGAGATCCGGCTGATTAACGAGATCGCAAGGACGCACTACCCGGGCCTTGTCGGGCATGTTTACTTGACAGCCAGCGCGTCAGTCATGCTGGAGCACTCGCGGCGGTACGTGCGGGCGTGGGGGCTTGGTGCGCCCCAGGCAGAGCGGCTGACGCTGGTGCTTGCTGGCGAACTGGCAGTCACGCCGATCGACGATTTCATGCGGGATCCCCCAAAAACACCGCATATGCACAAGCACGAGCCAGCCAAGACAACGCTGGATGACTTTGTCAAAGGCCAGAGGCAGCAGCAGGGCGGAAACAGCGCTGGAGCTGAGACCGAAGCAGACGAGTTCCACTCTGTCTACTCGGACGCTCGCGAGACAAACACCGACCCAAGCGGGATTACCGCGGATCTCCAACGCCGCACCTCGTCCCGCGGAAGCCGGCGGCTGGTGTCGTTGCCAAGCACACCCAGCCTCAGCAAATTCCTCGACCAGCCAGGTGGCCGGCATAGCGCGCTGGTCATGTCTGCACTGCCCAAGGACGACAGGCCCGATGAGCTGGATACGGTCAGCGGCGAAGAGGCGGAGAAGAGCGACGAGGCGCGGCGGTTCGGCTCAATGACATCAATCCAGCTCGCGTCGCTGCAGCGTGCTGTTCAGGGCGTCCAGCGCATGCTGTCGTCGATCGGCGACAACATTGGCACGGCGGACTCGCAGGCAGTGCTGGATTCAGCCAAAAGCAAGCTCTCGCAGCAGACCGATGTTTTGATGTCGACGGTTGCGGCGCTCAGCTTTGGTGTCTCGCTCATGGAGAACAAGCAGCCGCCGACATCCAAGGCCTTTTATATTGCCAGTGTGGCTGGCAGCCGCAAGGACCCGAATGGCTCGACGTGGCAGTCGTTCCTCAGCCGCGTGCTGGCGGTGCCGCTGGCGCTGCTGTTTGGGCGGCCGGGCAGCGCGGTCAAGATCATGCGGCTGGTTGCCAGCAGGGTGGCCAGGGTGATAGCCCGGCGGGTCAGGGGGCTGCCAGGGCTGCAGACGATTCTGATGCTCGCCTACAAGCACCTGCGCGTGTATGCCATGGTGTGCTGGACCGGCGCGTTTCTGCTGTACCAGGCCAACGCAGCTATGATATGGTCCAACCTGACAGCGCAGTGGAGCCGTGGGATCCGGATGTGAAGCCTGCAGCTATTAGTAATGGGCTCAATCGATTTTTAATACCACTACTTCCAGATCGGCTGTGATGTGGCTCTTTGCAGGCTGCACGGCGGGCCTGCTTTCTTGCCAATGGTAGAAAGGACGCCGCGGCCACAGCCCCTGCCATCGATTGCGGCGGTTTGTCATCAGCCCTCTCAGCTGGTGTAAGCAGAGGCGTATTTACGGAGGCAGCGATTGGTCATCACGACTGTAGATGGGCACAAGTCACCAGTGGAGGGCCTGGATGGGGCTATGGTCAGGCTTATAAACACCCCCAAATTGCGGAGTCGCCAGCTTCATGCTATCTGGTCGCAAACAATCCCAGGCGCAACGCACGTTTTTTAGTGATTCCCCCTCTCTTCCGTTCTGTTTCTTTCAAGATATAAACTCCAACTGGCTTCCAGCGCCGTTCGCTTTTTTAAGAGCCTTCCACAAGCCAGCTTTTGCTTTCTTATCTTCCACACAGAACGAGTACGGGTGAAACAGAGTTAAACAAGGCACTGGACCTAGAACCTTCTTCCTGCTCTCCTCCGCCCACATCCAATTTTTATACACCAGCAGCCTTTCTTTTCTTTCATCATGTCAGCCCACATTATTAGCAGCCATGACCTCGATGCCGCTGCGACTGCTGTAGCAGCGACTCCAGCCGAAGCAAGCATCGGCCTGTCACACCAGGCAAAGTCGCACTTCAACGCCAGCCTCGACAAAGCCCTGAGCATCCTCAAGCAGCAAGACTCGACGGCACGCGAGGGCAGCACAACGCCCATCAACTGGTCGTCGGCCGATACAGAGGCCGGATCCACGGGCTCTGCTGCCACGCCGCTCAACACATACAGCGCTCCAGACGACCTGATCCTGGAGGGGGCGCCTCTGATAAAGCAGAGCGCGTCTAACCGCAGCTCCCTGTCTGTAGCCTCAACGATGGCGTATGCAGCAGCCCAAGGCACCAGCGTGGTTGCCCACAAGGAGTCCAAGGAGGACGTGGGTGTTGAATGCAAGGTGCGGGCACGGATCCCGTATCCAGGCGGGCATTTTTACCTGCACCTATTCCACAACAGCGAGGACAATAAGGAGCACCTGGCGATCGTGTTCGGAGACGATGTCCGCAGTGCCTCGCTGGAGTCAGTCCAGGACGGCGAGAGCGAGATGGACCGCAAGATCCGCGGCGCCAGCACAGGTGCCGAGCGGCGGGCTATCAGCAAGGTGATTGCCCGCAGAAACACGGCGGGTGCCTCGGAGCCGCTGCAGCATCCGGGATTTGAGCCGGACGCCGAGGATGCGTTCGGGTCGAGCCGCGTGCCAATCGTTGATGCGCCGCTGGTACGCATCCACTCCGAGTGCTTTACGGGCGAGACCGTGTCAAGCGTGCGGTGCGACTGCGGGTACCAGCTGGCCGAGGCCATGCGGCTGATCCAGCATGAAGGCCGCGGCGCCATCGTCTATTTGCGCCAGGAGGGCCGCGGCATTGGCCTGATGGAAAAGCTCAAGGCATATAACCTGCAGGACATGGGCCACGACACCGTTGACGCCAACCTGCTGCTGAACCACCCCGCCGACGCCCGCACATACGGGTCCGCCCGGGCCATCTTGGCTGACCTGGGCATCAGCAAGCTGAGGCTGCTGACCAACAATACCGACAAGATCCGCCAGCTGCGCGGCAACAAGAGCGATCTGGACATTGTTTGCCATGTGCCCATGTACCCGCGGTGGTGGGACGAGGATGTTGAGGATGAGTCGTCGTATTCGCGGCACCTGGCACTCAAGAAGGATGTTATGCGGGAGGCTGATCGGTACTTGAAAACCAAGGCGGAGCGCATGGGCCATATGCTGTCGCTAGAGAGCCACCATGCTGCGCACCAAACCGGTTAGAAATACACAGCCAATTCATTGCTAATATCCTTTTTGTATTTGTTTCACTCTAAAAAAAATAGAATTACTCACTGATGCCTGTGATGTTCCCAAAAGGTCCTGTGGGCGCAGCTACACAGTCAAAAATGAAGGCTAGCTTTTTGCAAAATTGTCATCCGTGTTCTCCAGTTATCTAATTCTTGTATATTTACCATAGCAATAGCATGTCAAAAGTCTGCGAGTACTTTCTACGCGGAAAATGCAACTTTGGCGACCGCTGTCGCAACGAGCATCCGCAGGGCAACCAGTCAGGGTTTGGCCAGTCCGCTGCTCAGTCCCTCATGAACCGGGGACAGAGTACTACAACCAATGCGTTGGCTGGCATCGGCTCGGGTGCATTTGGTAGCAACACGCAGTCTCGAGGATTCGGGGGCAATGTTGGAGGCGGTACATTTGGCCAAACAGGCGGCGGTAGTGCATTTGGTCAAACAGGCGGCGGTAGTGCATTTGGTCAAGCACGCAGTGGTAGTGCATTTGGCCAGACAGGCGGCGGTAGTGCATTCGGGCAGACAAGTGGTGGCAGCGCATTTTCCCAGAGAGGTGGCAGCGGAGGAGCGTTTGGGACTACAGGAGGACATACGTTTAGTCAGACTACTCAATCAAAGAGTTTTGGCAATACTGGCACGAGTGCGTTTGGCCAAACTGCCTCTCGCACCTTTGGCAACACCGGCAGCACTGCATTTGGAAATACAGCCAACACCGGTAGAAGTGCCTTTGGAAACACTGGTGGAGGTGCATTTGGAACCACCGGCGGTAGCGCATTTGGAACCACTAGTGGAAGTGCATTTGGAACCACTGCAGCGACCGGCGGGGGATTCGGACAGTTTGCGCAGCAGCAGCAGCAACAGCAACAGCAACAACCAGGATTTCCCACACCGCCCGCGAAAGAACGGCCCATTGGCACCTCGACAGCCGGCACAACCGATGAAAAGCTCTCCAAGCTCTCGGACGACCTGCTGAAGAAAATTGCGTCAGAGCGGCCCAACTGGCGGATCAGCAGCTTCGGACCCATCAGCAACGAGCCGAATATGCTCAGCGGCATGGACATGTCTCCCGAAGAGGCACGGCTCGAGTACATGCTTGCCAGGAACTCGGGGACCGTTGCCCAGTATGAACAAAAGTACGCGCAGCTGGAAAACACCGTGTCGCAGGCACTGCAGAACATTATCAAGGATCCAGCGACCGCTGTGAGTGATTGGGTGAAGAGTTCGGGTATGGCCGTGAGCCAGGAGGCACTGGCCAAGAGGAACCTGCCAAAAGACGCCTCTGCCAAACCGGCGTTTGGCCAGTCGATCACCCAGTCGGCGTTTGGGCAAACATCGTCTGGCTCAGCATTTGGGCAGACCACTACTCCACGTGGGGCATTTGGCCAGCTTTCCTCTGGCTCTGCATTTGGTCAGTCTGTTGGTTCTGCATTCGGGAACACCACACCCGCAGGAGCCTTTGGCCAGCAGAGCGCATTCGGACAGAGCGGTGCTGTGGGGGGATTCAGCAAGCCTGCTGGTGGCACGATGAATATGCCGTCGTTTGGCAGCACGCCTGAGGAGATCAAACGCAACACCGGCCCGTCGCGCGAGTTGACGGAGGCAGAGATCAGCAGCTTCGAGGCGCCCGACTTCAACTTTGGCGAGATCCCGAAATGCCACCCACCATCGCGCTTCGACAGGGCTGATCACTGGTTTTAACAAATCAGACGTGCGATCAGCGCCTTGCAAATAAAAAGCATAAAATCGCAAATTTTGTTTTCTTCTCTCGTTTTGCTGCAACCCAGTTCCTTAGCCAACTTTTTAGAATGCGCATTTACACAGCCGACGAGTCCGGGTTGATAAAGACCGTAACGATCGATCCCAAGGTGTCGCTCCTGGAGGCCAAGGCGCGGGCCGCAAAGAAAGCCAAGGCTGACGCCAAGGCACGGGCCAACGCCTCCAAGGCTGGCACCAAGCTGCCCACGGAGGAGGCCAGCCTCGCTGGCGTCGCTATCAGCACCCTCAGTGGCACTGTTCAGCGCGATCTGGGGATTGCGCACATGAGCGAATTGACATTTGGCAACGAGAGTGCTTTCATCGTAGCGCGACAGAACGGATCTGTAGACGTGATCTCGCAGGCCACCGGCTCCGAGCTGTATTCGTTCAGCGAGCCCGAGTTTTCACAGAAGCTGAGCATCAAGAGCAACGGCAAGTTCATCACCAGCACGCAGTACGTGGGTGTGGGTGCTGGCCCAGATCACTTTGTGTCGTGCACAAATCTTGGCCAAGTGCGGTACCAGTCGTTTGCAGGCAGCTCGACACTGCTGAAACTGCCTGTGGATGCGTGCCGCATGCGCACGCATTTGAAGCGTCCAAGCATCCTCGCAGTCGGCGGGCGCGAGCAGGAGCTGACGGTATGGGATGCAGAGACACTGGAGACAAAGAAGCCGGGCGAATTCTCCAAGGCTACCAGCGCGCCTCTGTTCAAATCCAAGAATGTTGCCAACGATAACCTGGATCTGCGTGTACCCGTGTGGATCACTGACATGCAGTTCACCAGCGACGACACGTCCACGATCGCCGTGGCTTCGGGCTACAAGCACATTAGACTGTATGATACGAGAGCGAACCAACGGCCAGTGCAGGAGTGGAGCGTGTCAAAGCACCCGATCCTGCACTTGCTCAAGTCGCATGTCAAGCCCGAGCTATTCTTTGCCGACAACATGGGCAATCTGCAGCAGATGGATATGCGCAAGGGTAATGTAATTGGTGGATACAAGGAGATTGCGGGCGCGGTGCGTGCCATTGCACTCAGTGAAGACGGCTCAAAGGTAGCCGCGGCCGGACTGGACCGGTTTGTGCGTGTCTACGAGACCGGCGGCACTAGGGCAATGCTGCACCGAGCATATGTAAAGCAGCGGGTCACAGGGCTCGTGTATGACTGGAGTTCCAAGGATGTCAACTCTGACGAGGAGGAGCAGCAGGAGACCGAGGCTATCTGGGACAGCATGCCGACGGCCGGCGACAAGAGTTCGAAGCGCAAGAGGCGGACATCCGAGTAAAGCAGTTTATTTGAAGTTGATAACTCTGAAGATAGCTAGAAATGAAATGAAATGAAATGAAAAATATTGGAAAGAGAACCTACTCGTCCTTCTCGTCCTTCTCGTCATAGTCCTCGTCATCCTCGTCATCCTCCTCG
The DNA here is from genome assembly GCF_002104995.1 of Linderina pennispora. Taxonomy (NCBI): domain Eukaryota; kingdom Fungi; phylum Kickxellomycota; class Kickxellomycetes; order Kickxellales; family Kickxellaceae; genus Linderina; species Linderina pennispora. Next base: position 11,481 of record NW_024468298.1, on the reverse strand, counting down.
GACTCGACGTCAGCATCGTCGTTCTTCTTGGCATGGCTATATCTGAGGGCCTCCTTCTCCTGAACTGCATACTTGCCTGCAGAAAAGTGTGCCGCTGTGCCCAGCACCGACGAGCAAAGCAGACCTGAGACCAGCCTCGCCTCTTCCTCGCTCAGATGCGGCACGAGGTTCAGCACTGCATCCAGCAGTGGACTGAGCGGGAAGCCCGGCGCATGCTCGACGAACGACCAGGCATGGGTCGTCAGGATATACCCGACAGTAGCAAAGAACGACAGCTTGGTGTCCAGCGAGAACCCCTTCGTTGCCAGAGCTGGCGTGCGGAAGGTCCACGAGTGCTGCGAAATTTGCAACAGGTCATCGATGATGCCGCCGCCAGAGCCCAGCACGGTTCCCACAAACACCCATGCTACCAGGGACTCTGCCACCGGCTGCCCGTGCATTGTCTTACGCACGAGGTCCACCCCCGCCGCAGTCACGCCGTACCCACGCAGCAGCCCGTCCACACTCGCCAGAAACACGTCGCTCACTGGCGACGTCCGCCGCAAAAACTTGTATAACAGGTCACCGGGCATGTACCCTACGAGCAGGTACATGCCAGCATAGACGGGCACCGACAGGCTGTTCTCGAGCCACGGCTGCGTGCGCCCCAGCGCCAGCGCCGTCAGAATAGCTCCGCCAAACGAAAAGGTCAGCATGGTGAGCACCTCTTGCACCAGAGGACGCCGCCCGTTGTAAAGCGTCGCCTTGCGCACCTCGTAGGCGATACGGAGGGCGTGCAGGGTCATAAAGATGCCCACTGGCAGGAGCGGCTCGCTGCCGCCAACACCCCCGACCCAGCTCTTCTGGAGCAGGGCTGGGTACGACGAGGCCACCTGCTGCACTTGCGGGAACCCGCCCAGAACGGATGCACGCTGCGGCAGCTCCTTCAATGCTGCGTTAGACATGGCTTCAGATAGAGTCGTTGCTTGCTTGTGTTCTTGAAAGGGTACGTGAATTCGTAGTCGAAGCGAAAAGTGGGTGGGAGAGAAGAGGCAGTACCTGAGGTGCTGATCGCCCTGCCTATAGTGCGCAAATAAAGGCAAGGCGTGCTACGCCACGTGATCTTAATGTGATTTTATGCCTCTCGAAACGAGCCTTGATTCCGTGGGCAGGCAGAGCAGCCAGGTCATGCATCTAGCATTCTGCCAGCGCTATACGGCGCTTCCTGGCATTACTGCTCTCTTTCGCTCGTTGCAAACTGTTTTCTTTAACCACTTTCCTATTCCCGGCTCTTTTGTGTGCGCGTCGCTCTCTGTCTCTCACTTTTCTTCTCATTCGCTGTCTCTCGTTCTCAGCACTTGCTCAGCCCTTTCTATAAAACACTATACAGGCCATGAAGCTCCTGCCGCTGACGCTCGCTCTCGCCACCTCTTTGCAGACGCTTGTCTCGGCTACTCCCGTGATCCCCGACGCAAACCTCTGGGTTATTGAGGAGGCCAGCGGCATATTCTCCTCGCTCAGCTTCCTGGTGCGCGGCGGCGACGAAGACCTAGGCAAGAACCGTACCCTCAACGACGTAATCAAGGATGTCAGCCATGAGGACGACCTCGTGGACATCAAGTACGTCGATATGGACCCAGAGTACCCGGTGCGCAAGACGCCCGTGCATATCAACGCGCAGGCGTACGTCAAGGACCGGATTGAGGCCGCCACTGCCAACGTCAGAGTCAAGTACGGGTTCATAACGCTGCTTAACCGCAACTACGACTTGTGCGAGGAGCTGAAGACCAACCTGAACAAAACGTGCCCTGTCGACGAAGGTGTGATTGAGGTCAATGTCGACGTTGATGTGCCGGGCTTTGTGCCGCCAGGCAACTTCTACCTCGAGGCAAAGGCCTGGCGCAACGAAGACGAGAAGCAGATCGGCCGCATTACGGCCAAGGTCCACTTCTGAAGAAAGGGTGCTGACATTTTAAACTCGTAGACCATTTTATTGCCGTGCTGTTTTCTATATCTGCCAAATCATATACTATCCTGCTTGTCATCCTTTTGGTGCGGTGGTGGTGGAGGTGCTCGGTGCATACCCTTGTCGGGATGCTCGTCATGGAAGCCGAGGTTCTCCCATCTGTCGCGGTCCATCAGTTTTCTACAAGAGAGCCATGCAATAAGTGGCATCTGCTGCTGCATCGCTTTACCGTCATCAATGCGCAGTTTCTTTCTTACCTTTGCATCCGGCACTCGAGGTAGTCTTTGGACAGCGGCTTGCATAGCTGGCTGCTGCCGCGCTTCTCCTGCAGGCAGTCGAGATACCTGCTCATAAACACCGTGCACTCGCCGCCGTGGTCGAGCGGGAAACTGCCGCGGTCCGGTGGCGTCGGTCTGAGCGTGCTCTGTGGTGGTCCGCCAAAGCTCATGGTTCAAAGGGGTGTGTAAAGATGCAGAGTCAAGAAGCGATCTCGCTTGGAATGAGCTCGAGACCAAGTGTTCAGATAAGGCCACGACTACGTCAACTATGGCTAAATTGTGTTCAAAAATTTCTTAATTTTATTTTGGCGAGTCGCCTCGGCAGCTTCGAACGCTTGTAGCGCTGTGCTTTTTCTTCTAGTTCCTGCGCTTCTTGTGCTTTATCCTGGCACCGCTGCCTGTCGGCACAATCACCTGGTCATCGGTAGTGGTGATCTTGTTGGAGGTCTTTTGCAGCTTGGCCACAAAGAACCCGTCCATGTTGTGCGCGTGAGGGTAGAACCGGCGCGTCAGCGACAGCGAGCTGTTGAACGTGTGGCCGCGGAAGCTCGTGAACCCAGGACGGCCAAAGTCCAGGCCAGTGTCAACCAGCTTGACATTCGGCCGCTTGCCCAGCGCATAATTCACAATGGCCTCGTTCTCATCGACTGTAACCGAGCACGTCGAATACACCAAGAATCCGCCGGTAGGCGAGTCAGCGTTGACTGAGTCAATGGCCGACAGAATCAGCTCTTTTTGCAGGTGCGTCAGCATGGTGAAATCATCCTGGCTCTTGTTGATCTTGACTGATGCATCCTTCGAAATGACACCCGTACCACTGCACGGCGAATCCAGCAGCACACGGTCGAAGCCGCCCATGACACGGGGGAACTCACGGCCATCGTAGTTGCAGACCAGCGTGTTGCTGATGCCCAGGCGGTGGATGTTTGCCACCAGGGCCTTCTCACGCTCCTTGTTGGCATCGTTGGCCACCACCAGTCCGGTGTTCTTCATCATCGCTGAACAGTACGTGGTCTTGCCTCCGGGGGCAGCCGACATATCCAGCACCTTCTCGTTTTCCTGCGGGCCTAGCGCCATTACGGGCAAAAACGACGACGCCGCCTGGATCATATAGTGGCCTGCCATGTACTCGGGCGTAGCACCGACAGGCACAGGCGAATCAAAGATCGTGAGCCCAACCTTGGTCCACTTTCCAATCGGATCGAGATTGACACCACGGTTGATGAGTGCCTGGGCCAGATCACGTCGCCGCGTCTTGAGCGTGTTGGTACGGATAGTTACGGGACGCGCAGTCTCGTTGGCCTCGAAGAACTCGACTGCCTCGCTTACCGGGAAAATCTGCAGCATCTTGTCCATCAGGTACTCGTTGTACCCGTAGTAGAAGCACATATCGCGCTTTAGCTGCGTCATGTAGTCCTCGCGCGACCGCTCCGGGTCACGCAGATCCGCAAAGTTGTTGAGTACACGGATCACCTCCTGGATCCGGAGCTGTACCTGCTGGAGATCCAGGGGGGCCTCCTTCTCAGCCTCAATCTGCTCGGCACTCGGCAGAGTAAACAGCGCACGCTCTCCCTCGGCTGCCTCCTCGGCTGCCAGCTGCTCGAGCTCGGCCAGCTCCTCTTCAGCCTTCTGCTGTGCCTCCAGAAGCCGCGACCGCTTCTCCATGTCGCGGAATGTCACTGGCTCACCGTCTTCGTCGGCTGTATCGAACTCGTCGTAGGACTCCATACCACCGGTCTCAGAACCAGAGTCCTCATCGTCAGACTGTAGCAGAGCAATCGGCTCCTGACGCTCATCATCGTCATCGTCACTGTCAAACTCGCTCATAGACGCGCCATCGTCTTCACTGTCAGACGCCATCGGTGCGTTGTCCCACCCATCGTCCGGCGCTCCCTCAAGGAGCACAGCAGACTCGGCCTCTTCCTCCTCTTCCTCCTCCTCGCTCTCGGGCTCAACAACCTTGGTCTTCTTTGCCTTGGGCTTGGGCTTGGGCTTGGCAGCCTCCTCATCACGCTTGCGCTTGCTGGTAGCTGCCTTGGTCTCTGCAGCACGCTTCCCTGGGGCCGTCTTGCCCACATTGGCTGTGCGCTTGCGCATCTGGATCTTTTCGTGCCGCAGACGGTCGTGCAACACCTTGGTCACTTTGCCTGTGGCCCGCTCCTGCTCCAGCGGCAGAGGCACATCCTGCTTATTCTTTGCGCGGCGACCCATGGTGCAAGTATACTGATGTGTAAAAGTAAGTGTTTGGAAATAAAACTGCAGAGACGAGAAACGGCTTTCCGCTGACCTTGAGTGCAAAGCACGAGCTTGCACACTTGAAGAAAAAAAACAGATCAAGTTAATTTTTTCATGGGCAGAATTTTCCATGTCTAGATCTATTAGCAGCTGGGATTAAGAAACATGGGTGTTTTTGGTGCAGTCCCAATACTGGCTGTGGATTCCCAGCAATCCGGTAAACATTGCTTTGACATCACAAGGGTCTGCAAGCCATGTCTCAGGGGGTTTGAAGTTTGCTTTATTGATGATACTAGACTTACTAGAATTGCTCTGCTCGCGATGCGAGCTCGGCTGCTAGTCAGCATGGGTTGACACGTCGATAAGGGCATCACGGCGAACCGATCATTTGAACGTGTCGGATGGTTGTTGGTGCAATGTCGATCATGGACATCTCCCACCTTGGTGGCCTGCTCAGCGCAGGCGTTTCAGTGCTGGCTCCCTGCTGCTGGCAGCAGAATCGCCTGCTGCTGCACGCCTCTTGCGTGACCTCTTTGTTGCAGGGGTGGTGCCAGAAGCATTGGCAACAATGGCCGTAAAGCGACGGAACCGTTCAGGAATACTGCCTGAATCACAGAGTGACTGGAAAATGAGCCTGAAGTTTAGAACTGCTGCGAGATCGCGGTTCAAGAGCCGAGACAAATAGGCTCGCCTGTATTGTGCCATGGCCCGCTTACATGACTCGCCTGTACAGCGGAGAAGGCCATGGCACTTCACAGTTGGGTTCTTCGATCTCTGGTAGGGCCGCGGGTTGGGAACATGCCGGAATGTCTGCTGCAGTAGCCTCAGTTGCATCTGATGGCATCTTTGCTGCTTCGCGTGCAGCCTTCTTGGCCAATTTTTCACCCTTTTCTGCTGCTTTCCTTGCCTCTGTTGCTGCCCTCTTTGCTGTGCTGATCTTGGTAACCCCCTCACGTGTTTTCGAAATAAACACCTGCTTGATTATTTGCTTGTCTAAGCGCACATGGCCTGGGATCCATGATGTCCGCAGAGGCAAGCATTGGGGGGAGACTTGCCAAGCTGCTCATTCTCAATAAGCTGGCATAGACGAATGTATGCACGCAGATGCTTAAGTGGATTTACCTTGACATCATAGTATCGGCTGTCTTTGGCGAATCTGTGCTTGGCATCATAGGCATTAAGGACTGGTGCCAGCTTGTTGTAGATTGCAAGCATCGGTGGGGTGAGTACACTGAGATCAGGGTGCCTAGAGGCAACTGCCTGGCGGAGCTTCTGTGCAGGTGTATAAATACACACTTGACATGCATTATTGAACTCAGCCTTGGACACATTGCCCATTATGTTGTTCTTGTATGCTGTCATCAACTCGGTATCCACGTATATTGCTATTTGATTCATGTTGTGTACATCATGTAGCTCGATATTGCCATTATGCAATAGATAATCATAAATATGGTATCTAACTACATCACCGAAATCTGTGCTCGACAGTTCTGACCTGTCCTTCTGGTTAATGAAATCCTCGGCAGATATGACAGTCTTCGCCTTCAGATTGTAGTAAATGAATAAATAAATTGAACGAAAGAATCCCTTTTTCACAAATATTGCAGAGTCAAAAGCATCCCCGTCAGCTAGCTGATGGAGTAGTATCCATCGTGCAAGCATGTATGTATGCTCTTTGATGATATTGACGCTGTGTACAAATTGCTCTAGGCGGGGCAACATAGAATCACGGAAGCCAATACCACCAAGTGATGTCTTTATGACAGTACTGCTGCGGGTAATGTTCATTTGAGAAATTCAATAGGCAAGAAGAGAAATGATGCTGTTCAGTTTTGCTGTATTGCAGATGCATAGCATTAAGAACTTTTTATTAAAAATGATCTGGCTTGCATGGTTCTTGGGGCCCTTAGCACTGATACAGTCTCTTGAATCAGTCTATACAGACTGGGTCCATTGTGGCCCAAATACTACTGCTTACGCATGTTCATAAGACAAATTAATTTATAAAATAAACCCACAAATATTGCATGACCGCTAGAAGAGCTACATGACCTTATTCAATAGGTGCTCATAAATAGATATCCTAAGAGTGTTGCGCTGCCGGTGATGACCACCATGATGATGCCATGGAAGTTATCAGGCCGACCAACAATGAGAGCAGCTCTTGCGCTGAACCAATGGAGATATATAGTGGAGACCTGTGACCACTACAATAACAACCTGTCGCCCTAGTTTCACCGATGAGGTCAGATGCCGCACAAGATCAAAAGGAGTTTACAGAGCAAGTCACTCAAACCCGTGTTGAAGCTTAAGAGTTTTATTTTTTTAACCCATTAAATAATTTCTAGCGGGCGGTCGGACACTTTTTGGACTATAAAATCTTATATATAGGTAAAGATGATTGCATCCAGTACTGCTGTATAGCTTGTACAAGTCATTGTCGCACATTGGTAGAGTTTAAACAGCGTATGGCTAAAAGACTGCTCTAATATTATGAGAGCCAGATGGATCATGCAGCACATGTAAAAGGTGTCCAAGGCAAACGGCAAAAGAGTCTCAGCATTACCAAGCATTGGTCCTGCCTTTCTCTTAGTATGTCCCTCACAGCTCGTAATTCCATTAGCAATTGCACCATGAAGTTCACTGCTATCGCCTTTCTCACCTCGGCTGCCCTTACCCAGCAGCAGGCTCCCGTGCAGCGCATGCAGAGCGCTCTGCCAGTCCCACCCACGGCCAAAATTACCTCCAATTCAAGATGCCAAACATCCAACTCAGCATTCCAATTCCAAATGTAGAGACCATCGATCCTGGGAGGTCTGTTGTGGCCCACCTGGCCTCGCTGTTTGACTTCTCGCACATTTCCAGAGAGAATACCAGCAAGCGTATAGTTGCTGAGCATATGTTTGATCCAGCCACTCGCAAATTCACTCACTTATCGTACAATATGGTGCAAAACAGCAATGCGTGCTACGTGCCGGTGTGCCCAGTCGATACGATTGTGCCGACTGGGTCGTCAGCTATACCAGCCACTGATAGCTGCCAGTACGGTATTCAGCTGCTGTCTGTGTCGCGCAATGCAGTTGGCCTGATGGCCAAGGTAGTGTGCACTGCCTTCAGATTGCTTATGCATATTCCCGCTCCATCACCTTTCCCCCGAATACCCAGCCAGGTGCCATCATGTTCTTCTTTAGTAGCCAGCCCCAAGAGCAACATGCACCTATCACTATTTTCTCATAACCATGGTTTTTGCAGGTAGTGCGCACTTGAATACATCTGAATAGCCACCTGCCATTGCAATGTGCTTAGGACTAGGAAGCATGTGCTGTAAGAAAATTGTATTTTTGTGCACCAAGCGCTCGGAAAGAAGGCTTTTTCATATATTTATGCGCGACTACGCTCATACTGGTCATTCCACTTGACAAACACGCCAAGATCTTTTGCGGCTTCGAATACAAACGACATGTCGCGCAGATACTTGCGGCCTGCCGAGATAATATCGGCCTTGCCCTGCTCCAAAATCTCGTTTGCCTGTCTGCCGCTATCGATGCAGCCAACGGTGCCGACAAGAACGTCGGGCACAGCTGCCTTCACAGCTGCTGCATACGGGACCTGGTAGCCAGGTGCATATGCGACCTTTTGACGCGGGTCGTTTCCAGCGGTCATAATGTCAATGAAATCGGCGCCCTCATCACGCAGTGCTTTGGTCAGCTTGGTGGCGTCCTCGATACTCCAGCCGCCCTCGACACAGTCGCTACCTGCAATACGGACAAACAGCGGCTTCCCCTCAGGAAGCGCCTTGCGTACCTTGCGAGTGGTCTCAACAAGCATACGGATGCGGTTCTCGAACGAGCCACCGTACTTGTCGGTGCGCTGGTTAGACAGCGGCGAGTAGAACTGGTGAAGCAGGTAACCGTTGGCACCGTGGAGCTCAACAAAATCGAACCCAGCCTTGTCGGCACGGTCAGCTGCATCAACGAATGCCTGCTGAACATACTCGATTTGCCTGACGGTCATCTCCTTGGGTGTCCAGTACTTGGAGTCATAGGCAATGGCTGACGGGCCATAGACATCCTGTGGCCAGCCACCTTCAGTCTCGTCGACTGTGAGGGTTGGGCGCTTGCCGTACATCCTCAGAGGGATTGTACTACCCTTGCGACCAGCATGCGCAAGCTGGATCCCGATCGCAGTGTTAAAGTTGTGCGCATAGTCGACAAAGCGCTTGAGTCCAGGAACATGCTCATCCTTCCAGATGCCAAGGCAGTCCGTGGTAATGCGGCCCTCAGGCAAAACTCCGGTAGCCTCAACCACCACCGCACCGGCGCCGCGGATGGCGAGCTGACCATAGTGCATCAGATGGAAATCATTGGCGAAACCGTCCTTGGAAGAGTACATGCACATCGGGCTGACCCACAGACGGTTTTTGAACATCACGTCGCGAATCTTGAGAGGCTGGAGTAGAAGAGGCAAGGGATTCGGGTTCTTGCCAGAGGCAGCAACTCCGTAGCGGATATCCATGGCAGTAGGGGCAACAGGCGTAGCTGGTGCTGGGTCCTGCTTAAGGTCAAAGGTGGGAGTGCATGGGGTAGACATAGCTGGAAGTGGTTCAGGCTGATTCGTGGTATTTCAAGGAGTTGTCGGAGCTAAAGGATAAGATGTGACGGTTGTTATTTTGTAATGAGGTGGGTCTTGCAATTGAGGAGGGTAGGCACTAGCTCTTTTATACGAGATAACTACAAGCATACTTACTAGTAAGTCTTGGCACTGGTTTCAGCAAAAAGACCCACCTCTGCTTTGAACGATACCGGCGTTAGCCACCGAAGGCACTCCGACTCCACAACCGAATGTAGGACGGTGCTAACCATTTAATTGGTTGTCCAGAGAAGACCGATATTTAGCTCAATGATAGCTTGGAAATTAGTGAGCTGGTTGAGCCATTCGCACTAACAAACTCTAGTGCAGCGAGGTATTTGTCAGCGGTAGTTTCATTTTGCTTAACAATCAACCATCACTCGCAAGCTGAAGGATTGCTCAAAGAGCTGAATACCATTTGTAATTTCGAGTTCAGTCAGATACAGCACTAGGAGATTTTGTAATAAAATTGAAAAGGAAATTGGTAACGGCGTGTATAACATTAGTAAGATAATTGCAGTTACTCAGCGACCACTGGCAACACAAACCGAGGTTTGACTAATCAAGTCACAGCTATTAAAATGCACCCTTGTAACCTACCAAAGTTTGGTTTGGTGCCACAAAAGTATTTGTAAGGTATCTGAAGGAGTAAGACGACATATTTCTTGACCAGTATTGTCTCACCTGCATAGTTGATTGCATAGGCGTAAGGGAAATCTGGATATTGTCATCGCCCACGCTGGACAACTGACCAGGCTACCTTTAGCACCTCTCCTAATTCAAGTAGCCTAGCTAGCACTCAGCTAGAGATGCTGACAAATGGCATACTGTATTACACTTTGTCAGGTTAAAACCCCTCGGTCAAGGCATAGGTGAGTGCTATTTGAGTGACACTAGACAGCAAAACTATTGTGCTCCTCAATACAAACCAGCAATAGAAATGTAGGAGAATCGCCTCCTGCGTTAATGGACAGACTAAGCAGACAATAATATACTGCTTCGTTACTATGAGTCTACCTTAGCATATGGCCATTTATATGCATACGTCACTGCGCTCCTTTGCTTTTGCATTATTCACATTTATTTTTCTTACAGCAAGGAATCGACATCATGTGACCGAATCCAAAAGCTAAAAATATGGCTCGCAGATGCAGTCTAATAATTGCACCACTCCCAGAATTCGAGCTCAGGTCCTCGAAGGCAGTTCCTATGAGCCATATTTGTTTTAGCTAGTATTTCGTGTTTCTTTTTCTCTTGCCCTACACCACCTACCGTGTGCTCTAGACCTACAACAGTAAGGAAACTGCTGAGACCTACGCCTACACTAGCGTATGTTAAGCTATATAGCGCAGCCACTACACCCTTGTGTAGGCATTGTGGCGTGGATCTAGGAATTATGATGAAACATGCAGTACAATGTGTTCTCAATAGCTGCCTGCAGATCTTGTTCCAGTTCATTTGCATACAATACGTCGTTATTGAGTGAATTAGGAACCTAGACTATCCAGTTAGGAATGGACTGGATTGGTGGACTCTTACGATTGTGATATGTATTTCAAACATGATATTCCTTTCGAGTACAAAGCCTATATAGTAAATGCAGATCCTAGGTACTACTTTCTATCACTGAAGTATATCCCATGCTGTATTTCTGGGTTCTAGTGTTTACCATCCTAGTCGATATTTCATCTAAGACTTTCATATTCTAAGCAGCCAGCATCCCCACAGCTCTGTATCCAGCAACAGGGGCTCCTAAATTGCTCTTCAGACGGTTGATTTATTTTGAGTGTCGGTGCCAGCCAAGTGTGGGTGGCGTAGCTAGGAATTCTTCACTCGCAACGGGTACAGATAAGTAGTTCTTGCCCGCTCCTAGCGGCAGGGATCCTACTAGTTGTGGTACAACCCACTGCATGATTGTTGAGTATGCCAGCGATATTGGATTCAGGAGATTTAATGCAGCAAAATGGTTCCCATCTTTGAATAAACACACTCTAGACGCTGCTACTATAGGCCAGTGGTCATTTGGGGTTCGCTTTGATTAATTGAACACATCAGGGGTAACAAAAAAGAATCTGTAAACCTCATGCTAGCCGATGTGGTGATAATGCCAACTATAAGAGCTAGCACAGCCCTTCAGAGTAGCATACAGACAGAGTCACTGAACAAACAGTGGCATGGGTTCAGCAAAAAGAAAGACAAGCGTGGACTGCCGGCGGATTGGGTGAGGGTGGCAAAAGCAAAAGTTCCGCAACGGGGAATCGAACCCCGGCCACGACGGTGAGAGCGTCGGATCCTAGCCACTGGACCATTGCGGATTTGAAGCGCTTTCTCGAGAGAATCATCGCTCAAGCCGTTGATTACTGCTAAATTAAAATATCCATAAACATATGG